>NC_141032.1:23592500-23680000 GCF_052040795.2 Danio rerio
GATTTAATTAGTTAGTGCTGAATTATCGCATTGTATCGTGATATGGGTGTGAATCGTATCGTGTCGCATCGCAATATGTCATAAATGTATCGCTAATATATCGGATCGTATTCTTTGTATCGAGATGCATATCGAATCGGCATTATAGCTTAGATGCCCAACCGTAATATATATATATATATATATATATATATATATATATATATATATATATATATATATATATATATATATATATATATATATATATATAATTATATATAATTATATATATACATATAATATAATATCATTTATTAATTTTCTTTACAGCTTAGTCCTCTTATTCTAGGGTTTGCCACAGTAAAATGAACCGCCAACTTATCCAGCATATGTTTTACACAGCGGATGGCCTTCCAGCTGCAACCCTTCACTGGGAAACATCCACACACACACTTATTGACACTCATACACTATGGACAATTTAAACTACACTATTCACCTAAACCACATGTATTTGGACTTGTGGGGAAAACCGGAGCACTCTGAGGAAACCCACGTGAACATGGGAAGAACATGCAAACTCCACACAGAAACAACTGATTCAGTCGAGGTTTGAACCAGCAACCTTCTTGCTGTGAGGCAAACGTGCTACCCTCTGCACCCCCGTGCAGCCATTTTAAATATCAGTTTGAGTGAATTATTTAATAACAGTCTCATAAAGATCTTTAAAATGAATTATTCAGTAACAAATAAATTATAATGATGTTCAACCATTGACCACTTTAATTTGAAGGGTACAATTGCTGTACATATCAATATACATTATCTCAGTATTTCTTTGACATTTGTTTGTAACAGAAACAATGATACTTGCTGAAAAATAAAACACTAAAGTTATGTAACCACACATAATGACTAAGCTCTCTGGGTCAAATTCAGATTAGAATCTACTACTCTAATAATCACAGGATTTATACACATGTGAATTATGATCATTAAGACTGCATTGGTGTTTAAAATGTGCTCTTTTTTTGTGAACTATTAATTGTGTTCCTGATATAAAACTTGGTTGAATACTTACATGACCAGCTGACTTTTTTTTTAGCCCTGTATTCTCAGGAAGTCAAATATCAGAGGTTTAGATGGACAAGGCTTTGTTGTTGCTGCAGTACTAGTGATGCGATTGGTGCCGTCTGCAATTAAATAGACACAAAAATTAAATGTTTTTTGCAAAAAAAGAACATTAACAGCATGGTATTTTAAACACTGTCTTGGGAAACCTAATGTCTTGTTTCAATCAAGAGATATGTTACAGTTCAATACAGTATGAATCAGTATGGATTACCTTAATCAGGCTAATAAATCTTCTATCAATAGTACCCTTACTTGGTAGGCAGTCTATGTCAGAAAGGTCAAGGTCAAAGTCTGCATTATTGTCTAGTTGCAATTTACATCCTCAGTCAGAGAAGAAAACTGGATGATGCATTACAATATATAACATTTGCACACCCAAGGTCATTATTTCAAATCTCCATATGCTTAGACATGACATGCAATGGCCTTGTAAACAGCAATGGAGTCACATGCCAGCAGCTTTGTTTGAGCATGTTTGCAGCATTATGTTGGCTCTGAATTTAAAAATGGTGCTTTCTGCATTTTCAACCCCAGTGAGCAGTGAAAAGTCTTGGGTATGGTTTGTGGTTATTTCCATACCAGTGATAAATCAATATTTTTGAGCCATAAAATGATGGAAGATGACTCTAGAAAAATCTTTTATTTGACATTTTGAATCATTTGAATTGAACAATATAATTAAAGTGTAAAGTATACATAAATTCATATATTATATATTTGAATTGAATTCCATTGCATTAATATATTTATTTTTTAATTGCTTTGTTTGCATAAATTTAAGATTTGCATTATGCAATTAAGATTCACAAGCTTAGTACTAACCTGTGGAAAGGCTGTCATCAAAATCAGGAAACACAATTTTTCTAGGGTTGAAGCTTGTGATGTTTACATAGACATCAGTAATCTTGTTATTTGCCTTAATCTGAATAAGACTAATATGATTAAGGTGTTTACTCAAGTTGCTTTTTGATGATCCCATTTTATGATCCCATTTGTTATAGTACATAGATCCATTAACGCCATTGCTAGACACATTTTCTCCAGAGTTTCATGTAATTTTGGGTGTTTCATCATATTTTTTTTTTACTTTAATTGCAGTTCGGCTGTTTCACTTTCATTCAAAAACATGTTGTTCATGCCCCATGACAAACTGAGGTATTGGATGAGATTATGAGGTAAAATCTGGTGGAAGAGTTGTTTTAATGGAATTTGACAGCACACGCCGAATGGAATGAAAAAACCTTCGCATTTCATGACATGGGTGTATGTGGTACTCAAAAACTTCTATTTACATGGTAGATTCGTAATCAGAGTATTGTCTTAATCATATTAAAATTCGGAGTATTTGTGTCCATGTAATTGTACTCGGTAAGTGTCAGATGATGTTAAAGCTGTCAAAGACAGTGCATTTCTCTGCTTTTAAGTTGACACCATATGCCCTCAAATGCTTCATTAAGTTTGACATGTTTCCCTCCTTACAAGCAAACTTACAAGCAAATGCTTTACTTTTGTAAAGCATTTGCTTCACTTTGCTGTGTCAGAATTTTTGCTTGTAATATATAGCCATACTATAGAATGCTTAGTTTAGGCAAATTTGATAAATGCGATCATGCGTGTTGATTAATCTGAAGGGAGTCGCTCAATGAATTCCCTAAGCAACTAGATTTGTTTGAAAGTTGTTTAGAATTATACGTTTAGAGATGATGTGACACAATGCATACTTGTGCCTTTGGATGTACCTTTTGATGCTTTATACATCCTGGTCGCATCTCCAGTGCACTGAAATTAGGCATCGAAATTCATATGCTGGTTTGGTCTGGTGCACACCGGTTACATGGGTACCAGTACCATGATGGCACCTGGTTTTAGTACCCAAGCCTAGCAGTGAGTCTAGCTCCTCCAATTTTTGTACCTATGTGGTATACAAAAGGATTCCAAAAAGTGGTACTGTATAGTTTGCCATTTTAATTCTTTTGATAATGGAAGCACAAATATGTGCTGTACCACCAGCCCAAGAGCTGTTTATGTGGTTTCCCAAAAAAAAAAAAAAAAGATATTAAGAACAATTGCTGGTAAAGTCTCTGAAGTTAATCAAACTGATTTCTGCTGTTCTTACGCTATCTGCTAAACTTTTAGGTAAGCAAAAATTGGTTGAGATAATAATAATAATAATTATTATTATTAATATGATGCTTTTTTGTAGTATTTTCATAGCAATATAAACCACTCCTTTAATGTCCAACCAAAAACAAAAAGCTAGACTGAGTGTGTGTCTAAATCCTCATTTACACTACAGGTGATTCGCAGCGGCAAATTGACAAGTAACCATTTATTTCAACGAGTGCGAGCCACTTCTGGCGACCTCCGTCTACGAGAGCGACAGCGACTGTTGGTGAACGGGTGGGCGTGTCGATTGATGCATCAAAGTTTGAGAATCCTTAAAATTTATTCAAATGAAGAGCGACTTTCTTGAGCGACAGCTAATAGAAGCCAAAAGAGCTCACTTGATCCTCTCTCTGCTTGTTCAGAGTCCAGTTGCATTCTCCATGCTTTAGACCTACACAGACCTATTTGCAGCAGGTCACAACCCTGAGCAACAGGCAGCTACAAAGTCGCTGCTAGTGTGAATGAGGCATAATGCTTGGCCATACACACTACTGTCAAAGATATATTTCAGCAGCTGTCTAACACAATAAATGTGCTTATTTGTATTTTCAGGTAATGCTTGACATATTGTAATGGCTGTTGTCCTAAGATGCATCATTATGTCGCTTATGTCCACCTTTTCTCATGTAATTTTTTCTTCTTATTTTTTTTTAAATGGCCCTCTTATGAATTGTCATTTGCTGCAACGCCCCCCTGCTCATTTGAGTTTGGGAACCCGGACTTAGTGGAAACAAGTCATAAGAGTTATATTGTAAAAAAGCAATATGACTCATTTAGTGTCCAGTAGTGGATTCTTAGATGTTTCCTTCCAAGAATAAAACAAAGCTTAACCAATCAAAGCCACTCTGACCACCTCCATAGTCATGTAACACATGCTTCAACCAGTCTGTTTCGGTCTCTCAGAGCGTGACTCGCTGATCTCCAAACTGATCCATTTGCCACCGTGGGCCTGCCAGTCTCCTCCACAATTACAGCTATGCTCTCTGACAGTCGCTGCATACCACCCTCTAGGCATCTGACAACCTGCTTCCTCCCACACATACATTTATAGCCCTGTCACCAAAGAGCACTGTGTAATGAGGAATATGCTTTTCCTCGTTGCAGCACCAATTCCTGCCCCACGTTACTCCACACTTCTTTGTTCTACAGACTCGTTCAAGGCCCGAGAGATTAGTCCAGTGTAAGACAGTAAGTCAATCTATGCACCCGCATCCTGAAAGATGTTAATCTAGCATCAGTTTTACCGCTTTTTACATGATGTATCTTTTATGCATGGATCAAATGTCAGACTTCGGTTGCTTGATGCGTTTTGTGGAGGCTGGAGGTTTCCAACTTCTAAACATCAGTGCACAAAACTTGGCTTGTTAAAGGAAGAAACAGAGAAGGTTGGTTAAACATAAAATGATTCACGCAAAACTTGACTGGATTGTTTACTAATATACTAAATTTCATTCTGGAAATGATCATTCACTACCACTTTTTTTGATGATCCATTTCAGTAATAGTAGACTGTCTGCTTAATATCTGCTCATGCTGCTCCTTCAACCGACTGACTGTAAGAAATTTTGCAAATACATATCAACTAACCCTAATCCAAAACAGTCTACTTATATTCTAATGAGAATTGGTTGTCATGTAGATGCAATGTAACTAAATTCAACAAACAGACCATCAAAATAAAGTGTGACCAACCATTCTATTAAACAGCTATGTAACTATACGTGCAAGTATATTTGAGCAAGTAATAAGCTGGTAGGCATGGGATGATAACCAGTTTTATGGTTTACCGTGGTTTTTAAAATGTTCTCTTCCTTAAGTTTTTTTTTACTACAATTTTAGTTTAGTTTAGTTTATTTCAGTTGTTTAGGGCAACAGTATCTCCAGCAGCAAATGACCATCCACATCAAAATCTACTGGTCAGTCCATGATTGAGCAGACATCTGATAAACAAATAGCTTATACATCAACATCCAAGCATGCTATGTACAGTGTACTTAATACCCATTTTATCCATGTTACGTGTATTACCCTTATGTACAAAGAAGAAAATATTCAAAGATGCTCAATATATTGTGTTCAATGGGGGAAAATGTTTATTTATTTATTTTTTATCTAACCTAGATATTTAAAAAAAAAACTATTTTTAGAGCAGTAATCACAGTACTGTGATACCATGTAGGGTTGGGCATTGTCAACCAGTTTGGCATTGTACGATGTCTAATGTGAAACACCACGATTGACAATGGCATCGCAGGCAGAGGTCAATTAATTATTTATGAATAATTAATCCATTGATATCAAATTAATTATTTGTAGTCTATCTTTTTAACTATCTGACCCGCATGGTTTTTGTTGTACCCATAACCAAATCATAAATAAGTTACACACAAATTACCACCTGTCAATCACTTTTTCCACGGGACTCTGGCATGAATAGTTTGAGTGATCTGTGTTATAATGACATCGACAAACTTGGTTGGTAAAAAAAAGTGCACAACCAACAGGAACCAACGAACAGTATCTGAGGTTTTTGCGTGAAAGCAAAGTACAAGCGTAAAAAGCGAAAGAAAGTAGTATACTGATGCTGTGACACATTACCTGATAGATTCAAAAGACAGAAGAGTCGTTAGATAGAGGCTATGTTTATTAAATATCATGTTTAACAATTATAGTGAGACACAATCCTGCGGCTCATCCTTGATGAACTGTCCAACGTGCACTGCCCTCTGGGGTTTTGTGCTCAGAGCACCCGCTGATTGCCTGGAGCTTAGACGTGGGCATATGCAGTAGCGCACGCCAGAGAGTGTGTATGTGGTCACGTGATGTGCGTTTTCAGCGGTAATGTGGACGGAGATATTTTCAGAAATGCTAGATGAAACACCAGTATGGATGTCGATTGTTTTCATTCTAAAATGCTATTTTAAAACTAAGATGTGTAAACAAGACCTAAGTGTGTATTTTCGTGAGTGGACTGCTGCTGCGACTGGGGTTGGGCGAAGGATCACGATGCCAGCTCAGCATTGTAATGTCTATAGGCCATCAGTGATGGATGATGGCATCGTCTATCGACCCAACCCTAATAATATGAAACCGTGATATTTTTTATCATGCTGTCGGAATCATTTACCAGCCCATGCCGGTGGTAAATGTATAAAGCCACATCAGGTAGAAAGTCCCTGCTGTAAAAAACATAAGGGCTGAAAAATGTCAAAATCTTCTTGAAGTCATGTCATTTTTCAAAGAACAACATTAACTAATGTCGCTGGTTCGATCATCGGCTCAGTTGGCGTTTCTGTGTGGAGTTTGCATGTTCTCCCTGTGTTCGCGTGGGTTTCTTCTGGGTGCTCCGGTTTCCCCTACAGTTCAATGATACCTGCGGTACAGGTGAATTGGGTAGGCTAAATTGTCCGTAGTGTGTGTGTGTGTGTGTGTGTGTGTGTGTGTGTGTGTGTGTGTGTGTGTGTGTGTGTGTGTGTGTGTGTGTGTGTGTGTGTGTGTGAATGAGTGTGTGTGTGGATGTTTCCCAGAGATGGGTTACAGCTGGAAGGGCATCCACTGCGTAAAAACGTGCTGAATGAGTTTGCGGTTCATTCTGCTGTGGCCACCCCAGATTAATAAAGGGACTATGCCGACAAGAAAATGAATGAACGAATGAATTTTTTACTCAAATTGTTATGCTGATAATATAACACGTTGATTAAATTAGAAAAAAAAATTAGAAGTGTTCTCATACCCCCAGTAAACAATTCATAGCATTATAACCCCCTTTTTTTTCAAACAGAAACTTGAGAACTGAAGTTGTGGAGTTCCTGATAAGCAACAGTATTTGCCGGGGCTCTGCAAGGCTCTGGGTGTGCAGTCAGTTGAATCTGGGCGATAGCGTTTTGCAGTGCAGTAAATTTACCACAGTTGATAGAGGATTACTTCTTTGAAGCCCAATCACTGGCCCGTGTGGAGTGTCTCTTACCTTTTGCCAATGATTTGGAACCATTTTTTATTTACTTTTCTGATTATATTTAAGGTCAGAATGACACTGAGAATGAGCACTCCTGTCTGACTACAGGTGAAATGACGAATGAAAGTTTGAATGACTCATGATTGTCAGTGCGTCTTCTGGGGTCATCATTCATTTTCCATTTCCTCTGGGGCACTGGAAGGTTATTACATTAGAGTTCATGTTCATCTAATTCTCAAGAATGGTAAATGTAAACAGGATTTTCTGTGCAAAGTGGAAAAAAATAAAAATGGAAGATTAGTAGCGATAATTCAGTGCACCAAACATAAAAAGGTATTAAACTTTTTGGTTTTTTATAGAAAATAAAATTGGGTTTGTATGTACTGCTTACATCAGTCTATGTGAATTTAAAGTTAGGCAATAAATAGTTAATGAATATTTTATCATTGCATTTTACTTTAAATAGATTCATCCAGCATGTAGTCACAAATACCAAAAATAAATGACACAGCCAGTTCATGTGGTTAATACTGTTCTTTCTGTAAAGTTTAAACAACTATACAAATTTTAAGCTTGTGACATTAGCATTTGCATTTTCAATTTACATGGACAGTCTTCATAGAATTAATATTATTTTAGAGAAATGAAACAGTCATTTATCAAATACACAGTGAAAATGTAACTCTAGAATTCAACCTGTCAGTGTATTTATTTTCACAATGTGTAAGTTAAAATGACGTGTTTTGGTATTACAATGCAAAAATGTAGTTCTTAAAATGGTAGCAGTAGCTGTAATAAAACTTGCATATGCAGTTGAAGACAAAATTATTAAACTTATTATCAGAATTATTATTATTAGTGAAATAGTGTTTTTAAAGATATTTCTTAAAGGATTTCCTCACATTTAAACAAACAAACAAACAAAAAAATTAATAACTAATTTATTTTGTCTTTGACATGACAGTGCATATTTTTGCTCATTATTTTGCAAGGTACTAGTATTCAGCCTAAAGTGCACTTCGGTTAATTACCAAGTCAGTGACAACAGTGGTTTGTTCTGTATGTGTTCGGTCATTGCAGTTAGTATTTTTATTTCTTATTTTTTAAATATTATGTAAATAGAAGGAACTAATCCTTTCTCCAGAAGTAATACTTGTAATAAACTAATTGTGAATATTGTGGGGGAAAAGGTATTTTCTGTGCTCAATATCACTTGGAAAATATTAAAATAATAAAACTTTATAGGTGGGCTAATTATTTTGTCTTCAACAGTATGTTTCATGAAAACACTCAACCGAGATATGTACTGTATGAAATACAAGCTGTACTCTCAATCTATACTCTGCATAGATATAAATGCAGTCTTTACTCTTAAGAATTCATTAAGAATGTAAAGAAAATCGAACAAGCTGCTTTTGCTGCTGCTGTTTTCCGAAACGATTTTTTTTTGAGGGTGAGATTCACTTGCAGGTGATTTGTTTTTATTTTTTATTCTTGTGCTTTGATGATAATTTAATTCTATCAAAGAAAGACTACACATGACTGCTGTGAAATATCCCATCAGATTTGATTTATTAATAAATAATAGTAGCTCTTTTCTATTCCCAGTTTGTCTCAATGGTAGCTCAGAGTTACTGACAAATGTTCAATTAATTTAATGTTGTTAAATCTGTTTAAATAATTGCATGTTAACATGTCAGATTTGACAGCTGTAGTTATAAAAACAATGTTTAAGGTGGTGCTTTTTGCACTGTATTTGCACAAGATAACTATTTAAACAGCACACACCAGCATATCCAAATATTCCATATCACGTGCCTATAGAAAGGATCAGAGGATGAGCATGTTAGCTATGAATTTTAATTTAGGAGTAAATATGACTGTAATCTTCTTAATACTGTGTACTGTAATGCACACTCACAAGAGTGCTTTCTTTGCATTTGTAATAGTGATTGGTTAAAGCAGAGCAAGATGCTGTACAATAACAATGCTGCTGCATTTCAATTTTGTAAGTAAATACTCAGAATTAAATAATTTTTAATGTGAACATTTGTAAGATGAGTAATTGCGGTAGGCTCACCTTTTTGGGTGACAAAAAACACCTATTGTATTCTGCACTTCTATTTTTTGCTTCTTAACTTTATATACCTGTATTCCAAAACAACTTTAACCTCCTAAATTCTGCATACCCGGTACCAGGTCTGTGATGTCATTTACTTCCCTTCTTTAAATTTTAAAGGTCCGTACTGGCCCAATACCCTCATAAGTGGTTCCATTCTCATCAGTTGATATAGAATAAATCTTGCATAGATTATTATAGAGACATTTTTTAATGTTTCCTATGACTACTGACATGTGCAGGAACCAACAAAATTACAGCAACCTAGACCACACAGAACCTAAAAGAACCTGTGATTTGAGTTTAGAAAAAAAAAACGCCTCCTTTTTAGAGGGGTTTATTATAACACAGACAACATATACAATTATTTTAATAACTTTCAACAGTGTTATGAAAATTCAAAGGGTTTTCTTTGAATTGATACCAAACATTTGCATTTGCACTTCTACAGGTGGATGTGGGAAGCTTTTGAATTTAGGTAGGCAAAATTCAGGTAAAAAGCACAAAATAGGATTTGACATTAAGAGTTTAATAATGAAATGAATGGTGATACCTCAGACACATTTTGCTTGTGCTCTCTCGCTGTAAATTTGCATTAAGCCATTCTGTAAGTTGGCTTTGAATTTGTAATCGGTATGATTTTTAAATCAGTCTTGTCATAACCTGTTATTTATTAAAAAAAAATTGAAAGATGTACTTTAAAGTGCAGTCAGAATGACTTCATCTGTCATAGCAGTGGTTCCCAAAGTGGTTTTCGTGGGACAAGGACTAGGGGAACACTTGGTGATTTTCAAAATTCAAATAATTGTATTAAACTATAATAATACCATATTTTATTATCCATAACCCACAGAAGATGAAAATAGTTCAGAGTTCAAAAAAGGTCATCTGCCTTTCAAAAAATAATAATAATAATTTCTGCAACCCCTGGGATGTTTACATTATATTAATGACACAGCAATAGCATCAGCTGCAGCAGATTTTAAGGCACCATGTTTGACATTTTGCACCTTTATGGCATTCAAGTACATTAAAAAGAAATGCAGAACATAACTAACTATGGATGATGATTTCTGAGTGGCAAGAATAGACTTGTGCTGTAAACACTGAGCCTAATATGAGGTTAATGTTAATTTAGACAAATTAAGAATGACTAGAAAAAAATTAAGTTGTTAGACTGTTGCACTTTTTTGTGTTGTCAATATACTCGTGTTTATGTTGGCCTATTGTGTGCAATGGTTGCATATTTATAACCACCTTTGAGAATAGTGGAGGTCACCAGTCACTTGAATTGTTAATTTTGGGACATGTGCTGAAGTTTGAGAACCTCTGTTTTATAGGAAGTAATTTCAAATTTTTTTTTTGATTTTATTTTATTTTATTTTTTTTTGTGAATCTGGTTAATTCGGTTCACAAAAAATAATTGTCACGATTTATTCATGCATTAGATTTTACCCTCTCCCTCTAATTTTTTCAGGATGAAGCTCATTTTGTTTTTTGTATTTAACTTTTATAAAGATAAAGGGAAGGCTTCTTTCTATCTACTGTTCACCTGTTGAAAAAAACATAATAAATAAAAATACAATCAAATATTTGTATTAGTTAATTAATAAAATAATCCAATCAGGCAGTCAATCAATGAATCATTATTGCAGCCTGTTCAAATCATTACTTTTAAAATGGTTTGTACATTCAAATAAGGCTTCATCTCAAGTACTCTTGCATGCTAATGAACAGGCAAAACAACAGTGGTGGACAACAGGTGGACTGTGGGGGCTTCTCAATATCCTTTCTTGTTTACTCACTTCTCTATTCTCTGATCTGGAAGCCAATCAAGCTCAGCCACACTGTTAGGAGGAAATATTGAAGAGAGAGACTGAGGAGTTCTGAGCAGCAGACATGAGTGAGGATACACAGGTGTTCTTTGCAGAAGTGCTTTATTGAATAATAAGTGTGATGTAAATTCTCCTTTTCACATTTGCATTCTGCACCAATAATCTCTTGGGGTGGGAGAAAAAAAATCGATGATGCATCGCAATTCATAAATGACTGTAAATTGAATCTCAAAAGTTCAAATTAGAATTGTGATGATTTTGGCTTACATGGCATGAACTAGAAAGCCAAAAAATATATAATGTCTTGACTACGCATACCGGCATATGCTGCCAAATTCTATTAATTTGTACAGAGACAGATAAACTAAAGAATTATAAATGATGCACTTTGCTACTTTGGTGCGAGACCACATTCAGGATGCTGTACAAATTTGTACTGTGCCTCAGAGCCAAAAATTGAGTTGTCAAAGAGCCCTCTCTTCCAGTGTGCTTTTTTTCTGATTTGCAATTGACTTCAGAAGCACAGCATATAGAGTGGCGTCATTTTGATATGTGGACATTTGACTACAAAATAATATATAGCATTTCACCATTTCTTCACACTCATAACATGTGTGAAGGCTCATGGCTTATTTTCTGCAAACACAGGTTGTGAATGAAACTGAACTATTTAAGTTTTGCCAAAAAAAAAGCATTGTTAAATACTGTTTCAAAGCTAGTTCAATGACTGTGAATTAAGCAATATACAGTTAAAGGCAACATTATTAGCCTTCTCCTTATATATATATATATATATATATATATATATATATATATATATATATATATATATATATATATATATATATATATATATATATTTTCATGTAATATATTCATATTCATGGGGTTTTGTAATGGGGTTTTGTAATGTTACAGTCAGAGCTTGTTCATCCTGAGTAATAAAATTTTGATGTGCTAGTAAAATGAGCTCTGTAAAGTATTCATTACATGATGACCCTTTAAAGAAATGCTAATGAAAGCGAGGATATATTTCTATACGTTATTTCTGTTATATAAGGATATATTTTTATCCCTCGCATCTGGTGGAGCAGCAAGGTAAAAAAAAGTAAACGAGGATGTGCAAATAAAAAATCTAAAAGACCCTTTTGTCTGTGCTGCCCAATATAGCAAAATTCCATTGCCAACTACTGGCCTGAAATGCATTATTAAAAACTTTTTAAATTTAATTTCGTTATTATTGCTAGGTTGTTAAATTTAGGTAAATTTAAACATTACACCAGTGGTTCTCAAACCTAGTCCTGGTGTACCAACGCTCTGCATATTTTATATTTCTTTTGCTGCTTCAGAGATTTGTTCCAGTTGACCATACAGTAAGTGCCCTGCAAAGTGAACATCATAGACTATTTTGCCATGATTTCAGTTCAAATCAAGTGTGTTCAATTTAAAGGGTATAAAACCATGTGAGACATGACTGGTATGCAAATGTGATGATTTCAGTTAAATAACCCTTCACACTTCTGTATTTTTTTCTGACAATGCTGCAAACAGTGTGGTGCAAATCTTAAACTTTTAGTTAATTTTATTTCCCATGTGCAAAGTGTAGAGAGCAGTGAACACTTGGGCTGCACGGTATTTTAAAAAACAGAAATTTTAATCTTTTCATTCACTGCGATATATATTGCCATATACATGCAACTTAGCAAATGACTTGATCAGCTTGTAAAGAATTGATCATTTTAGATCAATTAGGATGATTCTGTAGGGGAGCGTATCTATACCATTTAAAAATGACAAGCAAAGTTAAATACAACAGAGAAAAGATGCAAATAAACAATGATTTAGGATTTTCTGGTGAGTCAAAGTATTCAGAAGCAGAAATTAAATATATTTAATGTATACTAATAATAACAATAACAACACTGCATCATTTTAATTCGGTAAATAATTCTATAATGTACAATTAATCTTTAAGCCACAAATTAAATTTTGCTAAATTTATTATGCCTAAATGGCTTACATTTTTCTTCAAATTCTTACAGTCGTGTCTTAAAAACACATGTAAATAATGAACTTTCACTCCAAGAGTAAATTATGAAACCACTCCACCGTGTTGTTAACTGCAATGTTTGGTCAACTATAATTCCAACTACATTTCATGTCATTGCAGTGTGACTATTGCGGACTTGCACATTGCGATATTGATGCTGAAACTATACATTGTGCAGCCCTAGTGAACACTATGTACGGAACATTGATCTAAACACAGTTCCTCTTTGGTGCGCTCTTCTAATGAGCTGGTTATCTAAATCAGAAGGGAGATATACAAAATATGCAAAGACCAGGTTTGAGAACTGCCCTATTCCATGGTTAAAAGACCTATGCTACTATTTTAGAATACTATGTATAAACCAAAATCCTACACTGGAAAATCCCATACAGAAAGGCCTTATCTTGAAATGTTGGACAGTTAACAGACCTACTTAAAGTAGGGGAAATGTGCAAACCAAAATGCAGATGGGACAGTGTGGCATCCTTGTGGAAATCCTAGATGAAAGTGCGATCTCTGCTGTGCTGCCAAGACATCCCCGGCTCGAAACTCCTCCAGAGATGTGTTGTGATGTGAAAACTAGAGCACTAAATACAGATCCTGTCTGGATTGTACCTTATCAGGTCACAGCGGGGCCCAGAGCTGCTAAAAAAGAGCCAAAAGAAAACAAAAAAGCACAGAACAATTGTTTACAAAGCTCGACGCAGACCTGATATTGTTTTGTGTGATCCTGAGGGCCAGATATCCAGGAATGCGGAAGGGTTATGTTTTCGCTGCACAACGGTATGACCCTGAAGCTCTTTTTTGGTGTCTCTGTGCACTTTTGTAGATGTTTTGGTTGGTTTGTGTTCCTGCATCTGATGCATTCGCCAAATATGAGCGATGCTGTCTAGAGAGTAGGTCAGAGGGGATCTCTAATTGAGCTCCTGCAAGTGGAAATCCTGGTGCTGTTCTTTCCTAATGGTCTTTAAGTTATTTATGTCACAGGATTTCACAACTCGCTTGAACCGACTGCCTGTGCATGGAACATGTTGTTTACAAGCTTTTAACTTTGTGTTAAACTTCTTCACCTAAAAATCTTTATTCATAATTAAGGGCCCATATACTCACAGTGGAGCTGCGGTAGTCACATCGGTAGATTAATATGACACTTTTAGGTCCTTTTAAGGCTGTCAATACTTTTGAATTTCATCTGTTGGTTTAGGACAGCATGATGCTTTTTAAAGGACAAATAGACATGCTTATTTTAAGGAAAAAAACTAAAATATCTGATCTCTTTTTAATAAAATAAATATATATGTTAAATATACTCTTAAACTTGATAAATAAAATGTAACAGTGTGTGTGCAATGGTAAAGTGGAAATGCTGAACAATCAAAGCAAACTCGTAGATAGATCAACATCTTAAGGTGTCAATAATAATGATACAGTAAACTTTAAACTCTGTAAACAAAACAAATTATGATAATTAAATCTGAGCTTTCAAGTAAAGAAACCAGTCATTATTATACACATACATACTGCAACATTACAGATTGTGAATTTGAATGACTATTACCCTAAAAAATTTATAAAAAAATCTTTCAGATAGAGAGCTGGTGGCTGGGTTGCACAAGAAAAGAAGCCAAAAAGCCACTCTGACAACATCCTTACATTTTTATTTACAATCTCCTTACTGTTGCTGTACAGCACTCATTTCCGCATGTGTTGTTATTCTGACTTGTGTCCGTGACAAGCTTGAGCGCGTGGTTTCCATCACTATTTTTTATGCCATCTCTCGTAAATATGCAGTCAATAATCATTTTCTTAAAGGATGACAAACCATTGCTGCAGCTCTGATTCAAGTTTATGGAGAAAAGTAAAACGAGTGCTGTGTTTGGATGTGCTGTGTTTGTCTCAGGTAATTAGTCTGCCGTTACTGAAATGTGTATATTCCATATATAGTGTGAAGCAGATAGGTTGGTTCTACTTACTTGGATCGCGGTGGGCTCGTGGCATTCAGAAAAGTTTGGATGTTTTTATGACTAGGTGTACTTGGAAAATGCGTGTGCGTCACACCATGTGCGAGTCGTGCAAGTCACGCGCCTCTATTGGAAATGACAAACACTCTAAGCTTATTGGCATTCATTCCAAGGCGTGTGCTCAGCAGCCACATTTTAATTAAACTACCTCATACCGAAACTTCATACCAAACTTTTTGATCGGTAATTGACAACGATGTTTGGTCATTAAATATTAATACAGATCATTACTAAGTACAATTGTCTTCATGAAAATGGTTTAATGCATATTCATCATTCATAAACAAACAACATGTAAATCTGCTCAACACTTTAACATGTAAGACATTTACAATTGTAATAATGTAGTCGTTAAAAAAAAATCATCCAGAAAAATACACAAGCATCACAACCTTTTTTAGTTATTAATTTGACATTATAATTATAGAATCGTTAATGAATATATGACCTTGTTATCCGAGTGCGATATATTAATTTGGAAACCAGTAAATTTAAATAGCAATATTTCAACATATTAATGACAATCTTTATAAGAAACTTAAACATGCAGAAAAATTCTTAGACAACAAATTTTGGACAGCTGTGTGCATCATACCTTCATGTAGTATATATGGAGTATGTATTGATCCAGCACATCTAAAAAAAAAAAAAAAAAAAAGAAAGATATTCTTACCACTTATATAACATCCTATTTTCTTCAGCGATGTTTTCATATAGATCCTTTCAACATGATTATGAAAGCAGAGCGAGACTTTACTTCAAGAAAAACATAAACAGGAAATGAACTCGATATCTTGCTCCTTCCTTTTGGAAAAAGCAAAAAATAAAGCTATATAGAATTTGATTTCACATATACCTTTCATTTTCAGGCAACAGTAACATTGTTTGGGTTCATCACAACCTTTCTGCCTACAGAGTGTGGAGGTGAATTACAGAAGTGTGTGCCCCTCTAAAACATGTTTTGTATGAATAAAGCAAGTCTGATGATGTCAGGCATCACTTGAATTGCATTGTAGTGTAGCTTCGGCGCGAGGCTATGATTATTATGCTAGAGACTCATATGCCATAGCTTTTATTAATGCATCAGTCCCCCTGTGCTCTGGCCCTTTTCATATCGTTCACGAAATGTCTCTGAAATCAGTCCCAAATGGATATAGGCCTCAGAAATTCAGCACAAGGTTCCTTTCTCACATTAATTAACATTTTTAAATTCCAAAAGCCCAATGCTGATGAAAGACCTGGATAAAGTCTTCCCTCAATGCTGTACTCTTGAGTACATATGTCTCATCTCCAAGTCATCCTCTGAAGAGCTCTCGCTCCTCTCTATCTCTCCCACATGCTCTCGCTTCACTTCCTGACATATCTTTAACATGTTTATGTAATGGATTTTTTTTTCTGTACCTCAGAACCTTGTTTTTTGCAATATTTCTAGGGATTTTATTGTATAACATTCAAGCAAATTGAACTTTTTACTACATCTTACTGCAGATGAAACTAGTTGATCAATACAGGCTCAAGTTTTAAGAGGACAATTTCAGTTTCTAGTGTTCTTGACAGTATCATTTCTATTTAAGTTTAAGAAGAAACATTACAGTTTTGAATATCTTTGAGTCTTTTTTACACAGTGATGCAAATTAATTGCCTTAACCCTTTGACTGCTGCTCTACCAAATTGATGACCATGTTTTTACTGTTTTTAATAATGACTGTTTAAGTCATTTAAAGAATGACTGTTTTAAATAATGTTTTACACACACAGCATTGTTGGTTTCCAAAAAAAAATCAAACAAACAATCTACATAAAGCACTACTACACCTGATTTTGTTTTTATTGTAAAAAAACAAAACAAAACAAGAAATCATGTTAAATGAGAATTTAAAATATTGTATGGCATACTTCAGATATTAAAGATGATTTGGTATATAAAAATGCTTTGTTTTGATTATTATTTCAAATTAATTGGTCTTATACTTACATAACATAACAGAACATACATTACATAAACTGACATATCAATTATTTGATAGAGGTTGAAATTTTAGAAATGATTAGAGGTGTAGAAAAATGTATCGAGTGTGTTAACTAGTGATGTTAGAAGTTAAGAAATGCAATCCATTTTTTTTTCTCGGTGGGTCAGTCAAAGGGTTAATGACAATAACAAATGTTAAATTCTAAAATGTGCTGTTGTTTTTTTTTTTCATAGCAATTAACAGGCTAGTTTCTAAAATAGAAAAGAAAAAAACACTTAAAGAGGTTGTTCATAAGACTGTTATGAAACCTTTATAATTATGACATAACATGATAAATGTGAATTAGATTTTATGCATGCTTATGACAACTGTTATTACTGTAAGTGTCACTTGTAGTGAGGATTCATTAAAATGTACCATTGAAAGTGTCATTACTCGTCAAAGAATTAAGAGCATCATTAATCTTAACTAACATTTTAATGACTAATTCAGCATGTACCACTGTACCAAAAAATATTAATGACATTGTTAAAAAATTCATGATGCTTCATGAGTGTCATGTTTATGACAGATTTATGACAAATTTGGTTGTCTTGGTAATGTCAAGTTGTAATGTCAAGACAAAAACAGTTTGTGATATATATGTCAAGTTGTCATAATAAACAATATCATCTTTGCATTTAAAATGTCATAACTGAGTGAATGACACTTAATGACAGTTGTTATAAGTGCGTAAAATCTTATTCCAGTGCTTACCACAGGTTTGAAATATACTTGCAGTGGTTGCCAGATTAAAACACATTTTACCTACATCACAAGAGATAGAAAAAGGGATTAGAAACAATATATTTATTATGACACTGTTATACACTGCTTCTTTTCAATGGGTTTAAGATTTAAGAAAAGACTGTTAGTTTCAATAGTATTCATCAGGCTATGTCATTGTTGAAGCTTCTTGGAACATCTGTTTACTAGTCCTTTAGCCAATATTTAAAGCCCAGACACCACAAACCATTTTACTCATTCACTGAATCTGCTTCTTAGCAATTATCATACCATACCTAGTGATAGAACTTGTCGGACATAAATGCCAGTCATCCACAAATTGCTGGATCTGCAAAGTATAACTGTCAGCAGTCTACAGTAGGTTCAAGATGTTTGGTTTTTTCACATTTTGAAAGTCAAATACACTCTTCAAGTAAGCCTATAATTTAGTTTGCATCAAAAATAGAGGAGTTAAAGATCCTTCTGCTGCCTTACATCTGTTGCAGACTGAAGAAACCTCTGGAAAACTGTTGCATTGCTTCACTTAGATATGTTTAAGACTTTTAAGATGGATCTTTTCATCGAATATACTGTAACAAAACAAGCATGTTCTGTTAAGAAGCTTCTTTAGAGCTTATGATGATCATCTGTTGACTTAGTTAGTCACTGCATTAATCAGCCTGGCTCATGAATATTAATAAAGTGATGAAATGCACCCCCAGTTTGATTAATTAAAGGCTATTTTGTACACATTTCACTAATAAGCCGGTTTTGTAATAAGTAGTAAATTTACTCTCCAACACATGCTTTCAGATGGAGCAGCATTTACTACACAGTTGTAGTTTACTGACAAGCTATGCAATAAATCTTATCATAGAAAAATCAACATAAATATTGTGATAATGATCGCTATTTGCATAACTTCTCAGTGAATACAGATCTGTGTAGTAAATGCTTCTATCTCTGAAAGCATAGAAAAGTAACACGTTTAATCTTTTTTTTATTATTAAAACTCACTTCGGGCAGCGCGGTGGCACAGTGGGTAGCTGTAGGTGAATTAAGTATGCTAAATTGTAGTGTAGTGTGTGAATGCGAGTGTATGGTTGTTTCCCATTATTGGGTTGCAGCTGGAAGGGCATCCGCTGTGTAAAACATATGCTGGACTGGCGACATATGCTTCTTATGCTGGACTGGCGACATATGCTTCATTCTGCTGTTGCAACCCCTGATTAATAAAGGGACTAAGCTGGAAAGGAAATGAAGGATTGATAAAACATACTTCATAATTTGAGTTAAGTGCTTGAAATTAATAATTTTGTAAAATGATGTGGCTTCAAAAATTAAGGCTTACAATATATTGTATAGTATTCTAAGCAGTGATAAAGGCATTAAATCAGTAAAATGAAAAGATGACTTGAAAAGTTTAACACCTGAAGGCTAGCTGTACCAGCTCTGCTACTGGATTATTCAGTGTATTCTTGTGACTTGTGTTATTGTTGTGGATGTTGTTCTCCTGTCTGACTCCTGTGGAATGCTAAACAAAATGGGGAAGCAATTGCAGGTCAAAAAAGCACTACATACCTACTGTATGCGTAATCTTCACTGACCATAGCTCAAAGATGTTTGGCCAGTTTTTGTTCAAAATCTCCACATTTCAGTATATTCTTCAGTTTTGTTTGAGGTTTAACACGGCTAACACAGCTTTATTGGCTAATCAAGATCTTCAGACTTGCTGAAAACAGTTAGACAAGAGTGTTAAGGCTAGTTGGAGCTAAATTATTCAGGATGCTGGACCTGTTGAAGCTGGATTGAACATCTCATATTTAGCTGAGGATCCATCAATGCATCTTGCCGCTTGTCAGCCTAGCTCTGTGCATTAACTTAAATATTAAAATATGATTAGAAATAGTTTTCATTTTGGTGGTATTTACTACATGTCCATGGCTTTTTTTAGTGGTACATTAAATGTAACTGACAATCATATGCATTTAGAGCTGGGGAAAAAATGATTTGTTTAGTTCTCAGGTTTGAGTCATATCTTTACATGCTGTCACGTGATGACTCAAACCAGAAGACTGGAAAGGTGAACTAATCATGGCTCCTATCAGTTCAGACTTTGTGCTTTGGGTAGGTTTATATAGGACTGTCAGAGTGATGTGAACGACGACATGACGTGAATCATGTTTAGAAATTCTTTGTGTCTTGGTAATATTTACTACAAGTTCATTGTTTTTTTTTTTTTGTGGGAATTGAAATGTGACTTGGTGATGTTTGTCTTGCCTTTTACTTGCCTTTTTTTATACGTTTTTGTATGTCTTATTTACTACTAGCATTTTTGAATCCACTGAAAAATATTCTTGCCTCAAGGAAAAGAAAAATTTAGACACATGGCATTAAAATGTAAGAAGGAAAAGACGTAAACATTTCTAAAAGTTATAATGGTCGCTAGCACACCTTCGTCCATCATAACCCCCAACCAACCATCAGATTAAATTATAGATGTGAGAGATGTCTGCCCATGATTAATCCTGGCAGCCGGGCACAACCTCCGCCATCGCCGTAATGCTTTTTTTCCCCGGCCGTGGAGGTAAACATTATTATCACCCTTTCATCTTTTAAAACCCACTGGATGCGAGACGCATTGCTGTGTCCTCAGTCACGCCCTGCTCATTTGGCGCGGTGTCATTCTTTCCCCCCCACAATTAATGAGAGCAAAAGAAAACAAAGCAGCGGGGTCTATTGAATTATTTGATTAAGTAGCTGCAGCTAATGGAGTTTCAGGATTTAAGAGCAAATGATGTATTGCAGATGACTCATCAAGGCATCTAATTTGCCCACTTACCCATTTATGCATGGTCTCATTCATAAAGCCATGCATCTTCATTTTATTTTTGAACAACAGGTCACTCGGTGGGGTTTGGGGAAGAGGGAAGATGGTCAGTGGGATCCAAGGGAATTGATTTCTTTAATGCATTGTTTTTGTTTTGCCTTTGCTCTCTTTCTTGTTAGCCACTGTTATACCACTGTAAAAGAGTGTCTAGATGAGTACAAAGGCTCGGATTGCAGTAGAGCCGCCTGTAAAATCCTTTTTAGAAACCACATGCTTGTTTATTGCTTCTGAGCTTAAAGGATTCATGTCCGGGCACATAATCAGTATTCTAATCAAGACATTAAACCAGCGTTTTATTTCAAACACAGCTGTATTAACAAGTAGTTTCTACCACTGCACAGCATCACATGGGGTTGAATCGTGGCTTATATGGCAGAGGTTGTGTGGCTGATTGAAGTACATCCTTTCAGCGTTCATAAGGTCATTTGCTTACGTTTTATTTAGATCTCTATGATCAGAGGGGAAGCTTAAAGAGATGTTCCATGCTAACGCGGTGATTGTGGAGTTTGAATGCTCTTTGATTTGCATTTGTCAGATGGTGCACTGCACTGTTTTATGCCTTCTCTTAGGGCTGGGCAATATAATACCTTTTCTGCATATTTAATCAGTTAATAGTTTATATACATTGACCACATGTAAAGGGCTATGTTTTACTTCTAAATCTAATCTTAAAGTAAATCTACTCATTTATATGTGTACATACACTCACCAGCCTATTTATTATGGTCCACCTGTCCAACTGCTCGTTATCGCAAATTTCTATTTCTGCTGCGATATTCTGCATAGGGTAAGAATTTGGCGTCAACAATATGAAACCATAGATCTACCCTGCTTTGTATTAACAGTTCATGCGGTTGGTGATGGTGTAGTGGTGTGGGGAATATTTTCTTGGCACACTTTGGGCCCATTAGTACCAAGCATTGTGTCAATGCCACAGCAAAACGGTATTGTTGCCGACCATGTCCATCCCTTTATGACCACAGTGTACCCATCTTCTGATGGCTGCTTCCAGCAGGATAATGCGTCATGTCATAAAGTGTGAATCATCTCACATCGTCACCAGATCTCAATCCTATACAGCACCTTTGAGATGTGGTAGAATGGGAGGTTTGCATCATGGATGTGTAGCCGACCAATCTGCAGCAACTGCGTGATGCTATTATATCAATATAGACCAAAATCTGTGAGAAATTTTCCAGTACCTTGTTGAATCTATGCCATGTTGGATTAAGGTGGTTTTGAAGGCAAAAAGGGATCCAACCCAGTCCTAGTAAGGAATACCCATTTAGGTGGCTGCTGAGTGTATTTCTCACTATTTAGAAAAAAATTATTTAATAATTTAAAATATCAATATTAATGTAATATATTTAAAAAAATTATAATTTCTGGGCCAACATAAAATATTGTTAAATAAAATTCAAAATGTAAACATTCATGATTGCAATTTTCTCATGATACTGTTGCTCGTGTCTTTTTGCATCCCTGTACTGTAATGTAATATTGCGGTGTTATATAATAATGAAAAAGTTTGTGTGTAAACAATGTATTTCTCTATATAAGCAGAAGAGCATAAGATAAAACGATAGGTTTTTTATTTTGTCCATACGATATATATTGTCATAATTGCACAGCTCTACCTCCACTGCTTGTTTTCTCAAGCTGGATCGATAAACTAAACCATTAAAAAAAAAAACTCCTTAAATGAACATAATCCTTTTCGAAGTGACTCATTTATCAGCACGGTTCACCTTTTGAAAGACGTTACTCCTTTCTTCCAACCACCACAGACGACTGTCAGGGCTGGAGGTACATCAAGAGACATCAAGAGACTGCTTTTCATAAAATGGCCTCTTCTTTCTCCTGCTGGGTCAAACATACTCAAATATTAATCAAGTTCAGCGAGCATGTTGATGCGTTACAGCCTCCGCCGATATAAGCGATGTACTTAAACCTGACGCATATTCCTAGCACATAGACTCTGTCGAAAGCAGCCTCGGGCAGCCCTCTAGCATCCAATACCATTCTCAAAAACAGAGAGGCTCCAGAAGGGATACCTTGGACATGCACACAAAAGAAAACTAGCAGGCAACCTTGAGCCATGCCTTACCCACTTCTCATCATAGCAAGTTTTCTTAATTCACAGACTTCTTGCGGTTCAGTTCGAATGGCAAAGGATGAATAATTCAAGTGGTGCCCGAGAAACACATCTACAGCTGCACGTGTGTTGCAGAGGCGGTTATAGCCACTGTCTCACACGAGGACTGCTGGCACAATTGAGGAATTAGAAAAGAGCCAGTTAGGATTTTTTAAAATGGTGGTTATAGAGCACAAAAAATCAATAAAACATGTATTTGAGTGAAATTTGAGTGAAATGGGGACAAACCCAACTGATGTCTTAAAATTATTTCATTTGAAGTACTTTTAACCTTTTTTTCCAGCTGTTGGGTTTGTCCACATTTGACCCAAATTTGATAGCACACCAAAGTTTTACAGTATGTATTTGGATATTATTGCAATTAGGGCTGCTTACTACATACCAGCCAACACTCCCGTTTTTCCAGTGAGTCTCCTGTATTTCAGACTCATCTCCCACCACCCTCCCGTCTTGTTATTTCTCCCAGAAAACTACCGTGATTCCACCCCGACATATTCTCATAATTTTCAGCATTTGGGTTAAGTCTGTAACACCCTCCTGGTCACCAACTTTGATATAGCATCAAAACCCTGTCCATAGCACAGTTATAACAACGCAAACATCACCACATCACCCCCACCCCTTCTCAACTGTGTTACTCAGACAATCAATCAACCACCCCTAATGTCTAACTATCTTTATTCTCACCTCAACAGTAGTTGCTGTTTTGCTATTGGCTGGAGTGGG
Source organism: Danio rerio (assembly GCF_052040795.2). Classification (NCBI taxonomy): domain Eukaryota; kingdom Metazoa; phylum Chordata; class Actinopteri; order Cypriniformes; family Danionidae; genus Danio; species Danio rerio. The sequence goes on from NC_141032.1 coordinate 23,616,269, forward strand.
ATCAAACGTTGAAAATAATCATGAAATGAGTCAAGATGAGAGAAAAATGACGTCAACCTATCAGAGTCAGAATATCTGCTGAATTTTTCAGTGTTTTAAACACTAAATGTTTGCAGCTTGATTGAATTTTAGTCTGAATTAGATTACTTTCCAATTAAATTATTTAAATGATATCGTAGGAAATATTGTTATTGCAGTACTTAACAAGAATATCTTATATTTTTACAGTACCGTGCAGCCCTAATTGCAGTAATTATTTACTTTTAATTTTTTGTTAAATTTTAAGTTTTAAATTTTAACATTTGTTTAATGCTATAGGTTTGGTTAATAATAATAATAATAATAATAATAATAATAATAATAATAATAATGATAATAATAATAATAATAATAATAATAATAATAATAATAATACATAATTATTTACAGTTTTTACTGTAATAATGAACCAATTCAATATTTCATGTCCAACACTACTGCAATATTATGTTTATATTAATTAAAATATTGATAAATATTCAGATTGCTATGTTACAATGTTCATATCCTTTTTTATTGTCAACATGTGAATAGTTTATAATGAAAATGAGAACTACATCATCTCTGAGTCCTTAGGTTCTCTATAAAAGCCTTTAGTGCAAATGGACAAATGAAAAGACATGTATTCAAGATGCCTCTCCTCCACTCTGAGACGCATAAAAGAATGCTTGTAGAATGATAATGCTGAAAGATTTATTCTTTTGAAAGAAGTGTTTGTCGTTGTTTTGAACAAAATTTAGTGGATTTTAAAATTGTACTAATATTGTTTATCTGCTGTGCAATTCATAGTTGATGAATAATCTGGAGTTCTTTCGAAGTTTACAAATAGGTTTTATTTTTTGCAAATCTATACTATACAAATCCATCTGTACATAGCTATTGTACAACTCCTTTATATTTTCATATAATAAAGGATTGCTTGATTTGATTTGTACCTCAAAGTGTAAATGCAGTGTTTATTTCCAAGTAGCAAATATTAGAATTAAGCTTTAATTATCTGTCAGCATATTTTATTAAGTCATTACCTTAAAGGTGCTGTATGCAATTTTTTAACTCTTCTAAACTATAAAAATACCATAATATGTTTGTTGATATTTAAGAAACATTTCAACATTTTTGTTTATCTGAAAAACAATGCTGAAGTCAAATATTCTGCTTTGAATTGTCTGTTATGTGCCGGAACGCTGTCTTTGTTTTGGTTCTTTTAACCGCCCAATGACACGATAGCCAATTATATTTCAGCACCACAGGTTGCCTTGTTGAAAGACAGCTTATTTTATTAATCCATTCAGGAAGGCTCTAAAAGTATGCGTCCTTGACCAAAATATGACCGCGGTGGACAGTAGCAGACCCCAAAATGAATCACAGATTCAGAGTTCCACATGAGGTTATTATTTTGCAAATAATATAAATATTACTAATGTAACCATAGGTGAGCAGGTTACATTGTAACCCTGTGTCCTAACAACACATATGTGATTAGATTTGCAATGATAAGCAATGTGTCTGTTTGCACCAGACGAAACAACAGAAATTTAAATAGGGCCAATTCAGAAGCATATATGCACTCACTCACAAAATGGTGAGGTTTATATTCTAATTAATACAAATAAAACCTCTTTAACATTATTAAATGTAGATGCTGAATAATTGATACAGTATGTGTTTGTGAGGTTTTAATTATTTCAGAGTTCTAAAGTTAAATTTTAAACGGTGTATTTTATTTTCAGCTTTAAAAATATGATATTTTTGCTAATAGACAGCTATTAAAGTCTACAAGTTACTAGACTGTCCATGAAGTTGTATATGTCACTTTATACGGCAAATAGGAAAGCACGTTTTTTCACTGCATGTAAATAATTGTGAAAGACATGTCTGAAGTAAAGTTATCTTTTCGCTATGACAAAGTAGTTTTTGTTGGCAGGATGTTGCTAGGCAACAGAGGCATGCATATTCAAAGGCAAGTGAATAAGTAGCGGATGGTGAAATGCATACACTCAATTTCAAGGTAGGAACACTCAGAACTCTTTTGTGTTTTGTAATTTGAATGAAATAACAAGAAAGAGAGAACTATTAGACATTCAAACACTTAAAGTAAAAGTAAGGGTATTATACTTATATGGAATATCCTAAAATCAAGGACTGCATCTGTATTTCTATTGTTTCAGTAAATAACTAAACTGAGTAGGACTAAAGTACAGTATGTGGTAAGCCTTCATAAGAGAAATGACTGTATTTAGCAGTGGTGGTATATTGGATTATATTTTTCCATATTTTCATTCAGTTTTCAGATCAAGTCCAGCTTTCTTCCATTTACGGAGCTGACAAGATTTAGTGATGTGTTGGCTCAAAATGCGTTTACTGTCGTAATTGCTCTTAGAACTCAAATCTGCACATCTGTCAGTCTCCCGGCGTTACAGCGTGAAGCCCAGAATTGTCCTTGTCGTTAAGACCTGATTAATATTTTTTTTTTCCCCCAGTGCTTGGCTAGAGTGCTCAATAACACCATTTCCAGCATCAGCGCTCCGTGTCAAGCTGCACCTTTCCTCTCTCTATCATAGTCACATTGTTCAGTTGTTGTTGATGGGTTGTTTTCTAAAAATGAAGGGTTTTGTTCTCAAAAAATAGCAGGTGATCAATGAAAGCTCAAGAGAATCAAAAACAAAGCACATATATTATTGATATTGGTATCAATCTGTTCAGGACAGAGATTCATTGTCAAACTGTCTACAGATTACAGGTTTTGTGACTTTTTTTTTTTTTCTTGGCTATTTCCTCTGTTACCCAGTCTGGTCATAATTTAACCTCTTCTCTTTTCCATCATATATTTCATGACTGCTTGATGTATACTGGGTAGTAGGTAGGTAGTATATATTATGTCCACCTACTACCCGATTTCCCCACAGCGTTGTAAATGCCCTTCAATGTTGTAAAAGTAAACTATGTAGGGTTATAAAGCAAAGACATTTAGCTGGAGAACAGTTGTGGAGAGATTTGATTCCCTGAATGGAAGTGATTTCTCTTAAACTAACCTTCTATAGGACAAGAGACAGTTACAGCTGTGTTAAAGGGAGTTAGAGAGACTGAATGAAAGGGCAGTTGTCTTTCCTAGATGCTTTTCTAGTCATTTAGTAGTCCCTTTGGCACTTTTGTAAATATCTGAACTTTCATACGGTGTTGCAGTGGCGCAGTAGGTAGTGCTGTCGCCTCACAGCAAGAAGGTCGATGTTTCGAGCCTCAGCTGGGTCAGTTGGTGTTTCTGTGTGGAGTTTGCATGTTCTCCCTGCGTTCTTGTGGGTATTCTCAGGGTGCTCTGGTGTCCCCCACAGTCCAAAGACATGTGGTACAGGTGAATTGGGTTGGTTAAATTGTCCATAGAGTATAAGTGTGTATGGATGTTTCCTAGAGATGAGTTACAGTTGGAAAGGCATCCGCTGCGTAAAAACATGAGCTGGATAATTTGGCGGTTCATTCCGCTGTGGTGACCCTGGATTAATAGGGAATAAGCCAAAAAGAAAATGAATAAATAAATGAATGAACTTTCATGCTTGTTTCCAACCATAGATAGTTTAGATAGAAGATACAATATATTGGGACTAATTGATAAGGGATTTATTATGTTATTTAAGGATGTAGAACTGATCAAAATGGACAAAGACTTTTAGAATTTTATGAAGTATTCTGATTCAAATAAATGACCTTCAAAAAGTCTTAAAAGAAAATATGCGTCACTGTTATTATTATCATTATATATTAAGCAGAACAAATGTTTCAAACACGGATAATAAGAAATATTTTTTAAGTACCAAATAATCATATTAGAAATTATTCCTTTTAAGCTGCTGAAAATTCATTGTTGCTGTCACAGAAGAAATCACATTAAATATAATTTTGATTTTAATATTTATTTGTCAGTATCACTGCACTTTTCATAAAATCTAAATTTACATTTCAAATCCTTAGATCTCGAAAACATAAAAACATTAAATAGTGTCAGACTCTTCAATATTTTTTTTTGGAATGATACAAAGATAATTTTACTGTTTTGATGATTTAAAAAATACTTACATTATTTTTTTTCCTATTGGTGAGAAATAACAGGTGATTGAGGCATCATGAGCTTACCACTGTACACACTAACAATAACTACACACTATCAATCATTTATTAAGCATGAGCATATAGTGAATTCCTTATTTGTTAAGCATTATTTAAGCATAATTTGCTTATGCTTAATAAATATTTTATAGTGTGTAGTTATTATAAAGTGTTAGCCAAAATTTTTGCAAACAATTTGCATGTTGGATTTAAACAAACAAATTCGATTTATTAATGTTCAGTTAAATTTGTTTAAATTCAACCCAAATAAATAGTTTATAACCACTTAAAACAATTTAGTAAGTCCAAGGAATCATCTTTAAATTATTTTTTTCAGTGCACCTATGATCAGCTTTACCTTCATCTTGGTTGAGGTTTTAGTGTTGTTTCAGAAAATGTGAAGCTGATTGGATTATCACATGACCTGCAGTGCATTTGCCGCATTCTGAAATGGTGAGATTTTTTATTGGTGCACTTAACAACACATGAGCAGCACAGAAGTGTTACTTTAAAAAGAGAAACTCAAGACACATTTCAATGGCTTCTAATTAACAGCTAGAATAAAATAGTTGCATCAAAAAAAAAAAAAAAAAAAACAACTAGATAATTGACACTAATGTTGCTTTCTATGCTGTATTCAACTGCAGAAATTTGTGTTTGTTTACATTTGTTATTAATGTATTATGTGCTTTATACCGTGAAGTTGTCTGCAATCTCTCTGGTTTTGAGAAAGTATAAATGGGATCTTATGCTTTTAAAACTACCTCGCTATTGCTAGCCTCTCTAAAGTTTTATATTATAGCTTTAACAATGTGACCGTCAAATCCTTATGGACAAAAGCAATCCCTGTATAACATTACTGCCCACTAATTATTATGTTTAATCAGAAATACATCGAATTGCACAACATAATCGGGTTGAGATTGTAAGTTTTTGATGTAACGTGGCTAGCAGAGCTCTTTACAGATCTTTATGCCTCGGTTGTTTTTGGGATAAGTGCGTGTAATGAGCACCGATTCTCAATGACACAGGAATCCTCTCTACTGACAAGTGTGCCAAGATAACAGCAGGATGACTTGGGGATTATTTTCAGATTCAGGGAGAGGTTTAGGCTAAATCCACACTCTGACATGGTTAACGGGCGGCCAAAGAGCGCTTAAGTGATGCAGAAAACAGGACCGAGGCCGAGAGAAAGAGAAAAGTGTAGCAGTTCAGTTGAGGAGAAGGTTAGTGTCAGGACTGCCTGTTTAAATGAGTGTTTACACACAAAAGAAAAAAAAGCAAACCTACTAGTAACTGTGTCCCGCTACACGGTTATTCAGGTATTATCCACACAGTTACAAGACTCAAGCTGGATTATACAGGGATCAATAAGTTTGGGTTTGTAGCCTGCAGAGATCTTTTATGAGCCATTCTAGAATCTTTTTTTTGTCTATACTGACATGTGCATTTTATTATATAGAGTTGGAAAATTCTATATTTTCAATTACAAAGTGAATAAACATGCGGAAATGACAGTGGAGAGAAAATAACAGTTAAGGAAGCATCTTATTGATGATAGCACTGTGGATGCATGTTAGGAGCAAATTACAACACAACATTTTCAGCCTTCAGAACAACTTTTGCCTTCAGAACTGCCTTATGGCATAGATTCCACAAGGTACTGGAAATATCCTCAGAGATTCTTGTTTACATTGGCATGATAGCATCCTGCAGTTACTGTAGATTAGTCTGATGCACATCCATGATACGAATTTCCTGTTCAACCACATCCCAAATGTGCTTTATTGGATTGAGTTCTGGGGGTTATAGAGGTCATTCGAGTACAGTGAACTGATTGTCATGTTCATCAAACCGGTCTGAAATGATTCACGCTTTATGACATGGTGCGTTATCCTGCTGGAAGTAGCCATCAGAAGAAGGGTACACTGTGGTCATACAGGGATGGACATGTTCAGCAACAATACCATTGGGCTGTGGCACTGACACGATGCTCAGTTGGTATAAACGGGCCCAAAGTATGCCAAGAAAATATCCCCCACACTATTACACAACCACCACCAGCCGTTGATGCAATGCAGGATGCATCCATGATTTTATGTTGTTTTGACCCTACCATCCAAATGTCACAACAGAAATCAAGACTCGCGCAACATCTTTCCAGTCTTCTATTGTCTAATTTTGGTGAGGCTGTGCAAATTGCAGCTTTAGTTTCCTGTTCTTAGCTGACAGGAGCGGCACCCTGTGTAGTCTTTTGCTGCTGTATCCTATCTGCCTCAAGGTTGGATGTGTTGTGCGATCAGAGATGCTCTTCTGTATACCTCGGCTTACTGTTGACTTTTTATCAGCTCGATCCAGTCTGGCCATTCTCCTCTGACTTCTGGCATCAACAAGGCATTTGTGCCCACAGAACTGTCGCTCACTGGATATTTTCTCTTTTTCGGACCATTCTCTGTAAACCCTAGAGATGGTTGTGCATGAAAATCCCAGTAGATCAGCAGTTTCTAAAATACTCAGACTAGCCTGTCTGGCACAGCCATGCCATGTTCAAAGTCACCTAAATCATCTTTCTTCCCTATTCTGATGCTCTGTTTGAAATGTAGCAGATCATCTTGAATGAGTCTACGTGCCTAAATCTATTGAGTTGCTGCTATGTGATTTGCTGATTAGAAATTTGCAGTAACAAGAATTTGCACACAGATTTTGAAAATAGGTTTCAAAGTGGGTTTTTTTTTTTTAAACACCACTATTATTATGTTACATGTCATGCTCATTTAGGAGAATGTAGATTTAAAGGCTAAAGCAAACACATACACTTTACAAGTATGGATTTACTTCACATTACAAATCAAAATGGAGAAGCATGTACATGACAAATTACACGATACCTGTAGGGACATGATGATGTGCTGTCAGTTGCTCAGTGCTCATATCTCTTTACTAAAAAGGCGACAATGGAACATATTGACCTATTGGCATAATTCATAATGTTTTTGGCCTTTTTAAAAAAAAAAAAGTAAACTCTTTTGAATATTATTGATATTTTTTGATATTTTGAATGTTTTCTTTAACTATATTAAACTATATTAGTTTAGTCAATTTATTACACGCACACTTTACATTTACATACAATGTTAAAGTGATCTTGTGCTAAGCATAATGATTATTCAGTGGAATAATCTAAATTTTGCCAAACAATCATTCGAATAGTTCTTAGGTTTAATTTTTTAAAAATCTTAATTGCACATTAGTAATAATTATTCAGACGATTATTTTGTTTTTATTACAAAGAATGTAGGATTAAATTCACAGCACGACTGGGCTGACTTCTTACTTTCCATTCATGTTTAGTGTGAAAATATGTTGCTAAATTGCTTTGAATAACTTGAATACAAAATACTATTCATACATAAATTAATCTAAAAGCCTATTATGTGAGAATAGATATGAATGAGACTGTATGAGAATCCTATTGTTTTAAAAATATCAACATTACAAGTACAATGATTCATACTGACAAGAATGTTACTTGGAATAATATTATAAATAATAACATATTTTAGCATGCCATATATTTGTATTAGACACATATTTTACAACATTTATAAAAGTAAATAATGATTCATTTTTTTTTCTGTATGTAGAGACAATGCTTAGTTTATTTTCTCAAAGTATACAGTAATATTCTGAAAGTATTACTATTGCAATACTTGGAGTACTTGCAAACAAATTCCATTCTGAAATTGCATGTACATATTACACAAAAATATAAAAATTACATTTACAAATAAATAAATGTGAAATTACCAAGAAAGACTTGGCGCATTTTCAAAAGCCTTTTATTAATTATGAAACTAATTCAATTCAGATTTTCAGTTCAACTAAAAGCAGTAGTCTGGGCAGATATCAATAGAGCTTCATTTGAAATTCCTTCAAAGAGTATTACATTTGGTTGCGTGGGGTTATTGTCAGTGCTCAAGGAGAGAGGCTCTCTTCAGTGCATCCAGCGGAGGCAAGAGCTGAAGGACTCCTCTGAGATGCCAGGCCTCCTAAACAAGCAGCCAGCAATTAACAAGCAAGAGAAGGTGGTCCTGTTGAGTGTTTCGCTGTTGACGCTTCCGTTGTGGAGGAGCCGACATACATGCGGCTGCCTGTGGAGAAACTGCAGAGCTCACGGTGACCACGCTGGCGTTTCATTCTCATTTGTATTCTGTTTCGAGAAGCCTTCTATGCCGCCAGGTCAGATTTCCCTGCCCATTAACAAATGACAGGAGGAGTTAACTTGACTGACGTGTTTATTGTTCTCGGGATGGTCTAGACTAATGAGGCCCATCGGCGCAGGGTGCCGAGATTACACTGGCATTAGAGGACACGTCCAAAGAGGTTCAGCTGTCCAGTGTGCCATTTAAATGCACAGACTGCACGCCTGATGCCACTTTACCTCTGGAACTGTTTACCTAGACAATGATGGCTTGTGAGTGATTTCTGGTCTCAGCCACTAATCATTACATGAGGCCTGATACTCCTGTTTGCTCCATTGCTACACCTGATAAAGCAGCGCTTTGATGAACTGCACCAATTAACAGAGAGCGCTCTAAATTACTCACACCACATCCTGACTTTCCAAGCACAAAACGGCTGTCCTTTTGCGATTGGTGGGGGGAAAATTTGACGAACAATTGCTGTGGATCTACTAGTTGCCAAATTGCTGAAATATGCAATGTGGGTGTATTGACTTATGAAACGAGCAGAAATAAAATCTGCACACAGTTATGCAGGGGTTACATCTACTCAAAAAATATTTATTTAATGGATCATTCCAGGGCAAAAAAATAAAATAAAATAAAAAACGTGAAAAGTGCAAAAAGTGTTTTTGAGATGAAGTTTGTTGTCTTGAAGAAAAGTTTTACAGTATTTTACACTTTTTGCATTCAATTATTTTTGGGATTTACAGTACACACTGGACCAACTGTGTGTTAAGATATATCTGCCGCTGCTCCACTTCTGTGACTTTGTATTGATTTATGCAATTTAAGAAAACTTTTTTATTTTTACAGTATTACATTTAAATGTTGCAAATTAAGCACTAATATCATAGTGATTTAATTTGTTTTAAAGTTCTGTCTGGAAGTATACTATAATACAACAGTTTTTGGTGAGGAACAGAGTAGAATTTAAGAAAACTATTAACTTTACATTTTAAAAATAATTATTGTTGTTATAATGTGTTTTTGCAGTGTATTGTGATGTGTTTTGAACATGCTGCAAAATGTAGACTTTTCCAATTAAAATGAAGCTGCCTTTAGAGAATGCGGACATCTGGGATTGTATTCACGTGAAAAAAAATAAAAATAAATAATAATAACTATTACTATTTCACTACGAAGAGAATGACAGTAAAATGTTTTAGTAAAGAATTTCCTCCTAACTCCTGTTCACAAAACTGTTGAGAGAAACTTTTATTAAGGAACAGAAAGAGGTCTTATAAATAAGGGTGGGGTTCACATCGTTGCAACAGTATGGATGAAGCCAGTATGATTACCATATACACAGTGATTGGCTGAGGGAGAGCAGTCTCTATTAGAGATTTATTGATGGAAACTTTGTAGAGTGCAGAGTAATAAAGGTTTCAAAATTAAAAGCTGCATTCAGATAGAGATTTTAAAATGCCCTGTAAGTGAGCAGTTGATACTTAAAATTAAGCAAATTTAATATTAAATGCATTTTCTTTCTGAAAAATGTTTAAAAATGGCAATGTGTATTTATAGAATTTACTTATATTTGCATGGGAACACTTTAGTATAATATTTTATTAGTTAAAGTTAATGTATTTACTAACATGAATTATTTACGAACAATACTTGCACAGCATTTGTTAGTCAGTTCAACATTTAATAATGAAATATTTAATACAAAATTCCTGCTTCATAATATAAATAAGTGCACCGTGAGTTAACATGAACCGCCAACTGTATTTTCATTAACTAAAGTTAATTGACATGAACAAATACTGTAATGTATTGTTCATCGTTTGTTTGTCACTAAATGCTAACATAACTAACTAATACATGCTTATTGTGCTACTATTTTTATAAATGTGCAGTAGGTTTTTGACATTTTTGTGTATTTTTAAAATAATGTAAAAATAAATTTATAAACATGTAAATGTGGAAATATTCAATTCAATTCAGCTTTATTTGTATAGCGCTTTTACAATGTTGATTGTGTCAAAGCAGCTTCACATAAATGTTCATAGTAGCTGGATCAGGGTAGTTCAGTTTTTAGTGTTTAAGTTCAGTTCAGTTTAGCTCAGTTCAATGTGGTTTGAAATCATTACTGAGAGTCCAAACACTGAAAAGCAAATTCATCGATGCGTAGCTTTACAGATCTTGAACTATGCAAGCCAGTGGCGACAGCAGAGAGGGTAAAAAACTTCACCTATAGGAGAATGAAGAAAAAAAAACCTTGAGAGAACCAGACTTAGTTCAGCACGACCATTTTAGTTTCTCCGCTGGCCAAAAGTCTTGTGCAGAGCTGCAGTCTCATCGGTATTTTAAATTTTCCGTAGTGTATGTGTGTGAATGAGTGTGCATGGTTGTTTCCCAGTGATGGGTTGGACCTGAAAGGGCATCTGCTGCATAAAATGCTCAAATATTAGTCAAATATTTTTTAATGTTTTTTTTTTTTTCAAAGCAGATTGTCAGCAACAATCTATTTAGAATAGTTTGTGGTTTGGTCTTAATGAGTTATAAGTTCTTTTAATTAGCTTCTAACGTATTACTGCTTTGCTAGTAGTTTTACTATCATGTACTTACTAATTGGTTAACATTTTGTAAAAATAATTAAGATGCATAAATTCACATGTATATGCATGCATAGTTCATAGGTACAATAAAGCTGATGGCTATTGATTTTTATCACTTGTCATATTCTGAGGAAAAATGTAGTCATGTTAGTTTCTTAGTTTCAGGATTAGTTAGTCAAGGCGGTTAGAAATAACTTTAAGCATTTAGTTTCAGTATTTTTAAGATGGTTTCCTAGCCTATCCCTTTGTTTTCTCTTAGTATTCCTAGTATAAGCTTCAGCACATCAAAACAGATGGTGGTTTTTGATGTTTATTCAAGATACCCAGGGATCCCTTATCTGGAAGCTTCATGCGCTTTCAAAACTTGCTGCTTTTGCACACACTTTTCTTTCTTTCTCTCCATTAGGAAATACCTTTTACTTTTTCATTTGAATGGTAAGTGTGTAGCTATTCTCTTGCCGTCAGTTGCGTTTAGGGGCAGAGACTCTATGATTCCGTGGCGAGATCTGAAGTGGAAATAATTAATGCTTGTCTTAATTGGTGCAAGTGTGTCTCAGTCCTCGTGCTTGGCTTCACTCGACCCTGAACCGGAGTAAACCTTGAGGGTGGTCAGAACACAAGCTTCTACTGTTACAAAGGAAAAGGCAATAATTATTCTGTAAGTGCTAGTCTTTTCTTCTTTAGCTTTTTTTTTTTATGTCAAAGAACAGAATTCAACACTTGATCCTGAGAGTAGTTTTCTGTGAGTTAATTACACTTTAAATGAACTTGATTTAATATATTTGATGACAGCTTTCCGTTAAATACACTGCATATGCAGCTATATTACAAATAAAGTACTTTGATGGATAGTTTAACGAATTACTAAACAGAAAATGTGTCTTAAGAACAATTAGAGTATGGGATATAATGTTTTCTCTCTATTCTGCCTTCATATTTAATATATGTAAATTTAGTCTCTATGCTTAGTGTACACATTGATTGAAATTTTAATTATTTTTGATTCTAAACACATTAGATGTAAAATATTGTTTAATAAAATAACATCATTAAACCGAATATATTATGATAATGGGAAGTGAAACTTTCATGGGTCCTCGGGCCTTAAAAGATAAAAAGCTTACAGGATTGCACTGAAGTGGATATTTGAATTTTAAGTGAGTTTTTACTGGTCATTAAACAGAACAAGCTCTTCTGTCTTTTTAAAGACCAGCTCTGATGTGTCCAGTCACACTGAGAAAGAAGCAATTAAACCAAGCACTCAAAAATGCTTTTACTCACTCTCATGCCATTTTGCATTTACAGTTTTTTTTCACCCATGGGATGCAATATTCCTGATGCATGTTGTTGATTTTTTTTTTATTATTATTTAAATTTCAGAAAAAAAAAATCAGATAGTTAAGGCGTAAAAACTTAAAAATTAATGTGTAATGTGCCTATTTCAGTTTCCTTTAAGGGATTAGTGTAATCACATGCAGACTGCGCTGGTGTACTCAGTGTGCTGATGTAATCTACAAACCGTCTTCCCTATAGGGTGAATGAGGTAAAAAAGCTATATTTTTAGAAATTAATCTATGTATTTCCATACTTACAGTTATTTTTATAGACAATTTCAATATGGTGATGTCAATGGTCCATGAACATTTCCTGCTTGTTGTCAAACTATTTCATAACTGTAGCAAGAGGCAATTCAATAATTTATTATGTTAAAACAGTTGCCGTAACATTATATATCAATATGTGGACCTTTCTGGATTCACATTTCAACAATGTCAAGTTCAATGTTACAGAGTTTGTGATCAGCTAAATGTATTTTGTCTGCAGTTAGAACTTAAAAGAAGTTTGTCTGAATCTCAGTACACTATATAATCATATAATAGTCATCTGATGGCATTTGATAGATATGTATTAAACATGTATTAGCTGTTTTTTTATTTTTTATTTTTTTTTCACATGATTAGCCTGACTGGTGTCTGTCTGTATTGTTAGCATCACAGAGCACGCACACACACAGCCACATGATAGCATGTCACCATGGAGGTTTTTTGCTGTGTTAAAGCTGCACTATGTTTGTGTTTTGTCACCATAGGCACTCGAGTTATTTATTCTCATGTCCTTTAACATGCAGCTTCAATCAAGCCAATTTCATACATGATGAAATGCGCCCCTTGTCTGGAAAGGTAACTTACAGAGCAGATCTGCGTCTTGTGTCCTCTACTGTCCAGACTGTCGAGCAGCAGAAGTCTTTGTTCCAGGTTAACTGACAGCAAACATTTTCAAATATGAATATATTTTAAAACCATACACACACATATATATATATATATATATATATATATATATATATATATATATATATATATATATATATATATATATATATATATATATATATATATATAATTTAAGATTCTCAAACAATGTCAGGATATTAATCAATTTAAAAAAGTTGTATAAATATATATTTTAAAAGGAATATAGTGATGTATAGAAGTGATTGGGGAAAAAAAAACTGGACTTTCAGCAGTGAAATTTAAAACCACACTGATCTGAACTAAACTTCAACTCTGAAATCGATACTTTACTAGAAATTATATGTTAAGCGGATTTGACACAATCTACATTTTAAAAGCACTATATGAATAAACTTGAATTGAATTGTGCTTCATACTGCTCCATTTTGACCATATTGAAATGTATTTTCTTCAAAGAAAAGTTTTGTGTATGATTTTTCTGTTCAAAATAAATAAAATATAAAATCAAGTTGTAACCAAGTGCTTTACTAGTACAGTCAAAAAGGCTGAAAATAACAATCTATAACATAATACATAACTATAAATACAAATATTAATTAAAAAGTATTTATTAAGCACACACAAACCTTGGGATTTTTGACATAAAAAAAAGAAAATTTAAGTTATATAATAACTTTAATAATATAATGATAATATATTACATTTATTTTAAAATGCTGTAATTAAAATATATATTTGTATTATGAAGAATAAAAAAAGTGCAATAAAAGTTTATTTTGCTTGCATTGATGTAAATTTTGGTTCTTAGAAAATCTAAATGCTAAATAAATCAATTGCATTACTCTATATTGAGAGTCACTACAAATTTGTATGAAGCACAGACTAAATTTAATTCCTTAATCCATGAAAATTAAACCCCTCCAGTCATGTCAGTTGTTTCTTTTTGCACTCTTAAAGGATAATATTTATTTGTAAATCATACTCACAGATTTTAAAAATTGAACATTATGAATTTGTAAAATACACATGAGGAAATGTGTCACCTCTAAAGTCATTTAAAATCTACATGGAAAGTGTATCATTGGAATGCTTTTTTTGAGGCACTTGTTTGATTAGTGGAAAACCAATTTCAAGCTTCTAATGATATGTTCAAATGAATCTAAATGTGGTTCAGATGATTCAGTATGCTATATAATGACTCGTCTGAAGTCACATGATATATATGAAGAACAGACCTAATTTAAATCACTAATCCATAAATCATTCCCTCCAGTAAAATGACAGTGGTCTACTTTTTCATGAATAGTAAGTTATTTATGTGCAAAAACATTAACATCATTGATTCGTAGAATGTTTAAAATCATCTTGCTTGTATTCATGCCAAAGGTGAAAAGCTGCTGCTTTTTGTGCTACCAAAATGTGATAAATATGACATTTATGACATGTCACCTTTGTTTAGTGGATCGATTCCTTACACTTCAGTCCCCATTCCAGTTATGGATTTCCTGTCTGTTCAGTGACCAATCTAGAAGCATCTGAATTATTTTCCATTTCTCAGCCTGCATCTTGGCGGACATTACAACCTATTTCAACGCTTTCCCAAATTAGAGATGACTCAACCTTTTTTTTGTTTTTGTTTTTTTCCCTCCCAAGTCCATTTTCATTCTCTAATCTAATGCAGCAATTGTATTTTTGGCAGGAAATGAGAGTGGAATAGCAGCCGGCTGTTAATTTTGAGTAAACGCTGCTGAAGCGATGGCTGAACACACTGACCAGCCGCACTTTTATTAATCAGAAAACTACTCAGTCGATGAGACGCACTTTTGTTGATCAAGCATTGTCACGGAACAATATGTAAGCCTTTGTACAGATTACACGTCCTGCCTGCGTATTTGGTTATCCATGTACTAAAGAGTGCAAACACACTGCTACTTTGTCAAGTTCTCATCTCAAGGAGAATTGTTGAGTGGTCGTATGACAGAAAACAGCAGGTGGTGCTTGTTCAGAAAAATGTGGCTTCAAATGATGGCGCCCCGCTACATGAAAAATATGGTTTGGAGACCACCTGCTTCTCCCAGCATCGGGACAATGGAAGCGGTGATTTATGAATAGTCTTTAAACTTATTTGGAGGCCTGAAACCAGGGCAGTAGTGCTGATGTCATTGCGGTGGGATAAACATTATGAATTGTTTTGAATCATGGCTTTTCTGCTATGCTAACTAGGTCAAGTCGCCCAACCAAAATGTGTAGTTGATAGAAGTTGCAAGCTTGGAGGTCCTTAAACACACCACTGACTGACTCATACATTATTGATAAAAATATAAAAAGTTTGCAGGCTGCCAATCATCTCATGTAATGGCTGTCAGCTGGAGGTGCATGTAGCACAACGCTGTGAAAATGCCAAGCCGAACACTTTGTATAAATCGTCTAAATTGCTTGGAAATGTCACGGGCTGCTGGAACGATGCTGCAGATGTTGAGTAAAGTTATTTGAAAGAACAGAGGGGTATTGTTGCTCTGACTGGCTTGTGCGCATGAAAGAGTTATGAGTAAGGGAGACCTGGGGCAGCTGTAACACTTTAAACATTTTCCATCCTCAGTAGACAAATCTACCTGCCATCTTCTGGTGGAGGATGGCATTTGAAACCAGAGCCGTAGCCGTTAATAGACTTGTAATAAGGAAAACTAGATCGTAAAATCTAATTTAATAGGCGTCAGAGTGTTTCAGTGAATGCTGGTAATTATATTAACACACTGTAAGTGAAATAGAGCATGGTAATGTCATTGCTTTGATACCTACTGATATTACAGAATGTTGAATGCATTTTAAGCAAAGGATAATTGATTTTAATTGCTTGAAATCACTTGAATATATTTTATAAATTGCATATAATATGAACTATGTCTTACTAATTTAACATTTGATCGATACACTGGATTAGATTTTAAAGTTATGATATTCATTCACATCCTTTTAAAAAAAAAAATTGTAACATCTAAACTGGGGTCCATTGTTTGTACATGGATTAATTAATTAGCTGGATTTGGTTATTTCATTTTTCAAAAATCCGAGAGTTGTTGTCTTAGCAACAGTTGTGGCAGCTCAAACCTGCTCGGGAGCAGGTTTATTTTATATAAACAGGATTAGATCTGATCTTTTCAAGCAACGTTAATACTGGAAGTATGTACTGAATGCTGATATTTTCTTACACTGTAAAAAAATCTGTGATTTTTACGATTTATTTTCGGCAGCAGGGGTGCCGGAAAAATACGAAAAATAACGGCTGTTAAATTACAGAAATTTACTGTAAAATAACAAGTTGAATTACAGAAAATTACCAGAATTTTAAATTTAAAGGAAATTTAATTCCCCAGCTGCTGGAAATAAATAGGGATGTCCCGATACAACATTTTAACATCCGATACGATACCGATATTGCAGCCTTCAGTACGAACCGATACCGATATAAATCAGAAATCAGCACAAATCATGATTACTTCTTTTTTACCTATTTTGTTAAGTGGAATGTATAAACTGCTAAATCAAACTGAGAACAAAAGTCAGCAACAGTTAGTATTGATTAAATATTGGTTGCATTAATGTGAACCTTTTACATAAGAATATATATTAAAGAATAATTATTAAGACCCTGAAAAATATCTTAATTGAATAAACAAATATATATATATATATATATATATATATATATATATATATATATATATATATATATATATATATATATATATATATTTTTTTTTTTTTTTTTTTTTTTTAAAGTGCAAAATACTAATTAAAGGTCACTTCAGTTTTTTTTTTCATCAGCAAATGGTAGAAACAGCTAAAAGCAGGAACATAAAAAAAAATATATATATTGTTAATTGAACAACTGCTAAAGGTTGAGTGTCCAAAGTTTCAATTTCACACACAGCATTTTGATGAATTTTTGATCCAGTGTTGAGCTGAAAAATATCTTTCACACAGGGAAGCAGATATAAGTTATTGTTAAATTAATAAAAATGTGCAGTATGTTTAGTACAAACATTTACATGATCAGATCTATTTAATCTGTATTTGTATCATAAGAAGATTATGACTGTATCAATGTTCCCAAACCTTATTAACTTTATAATATATTGCACATATTATCTTTAACATAAATATACTTGCAGTAACTGGATTGAAACACACATTTTCTCCACAGCACATAAAAAAATGTGACTTTTAAGAATAATTTTATTCATCAAAATTTAGAGACAGTAAAAATAATAAATAAAAAAATAGAGACAGAACTGCAAACTCATGTGCAAAGCTGACACTGTTTATCAGAGCACACTATATTTCTTGGCTTTGTAAAGAAGTATTAAATATGAGAATGCCTCTAATTAGTAATACCATTCTTTGTTTTAAACTGTAATGGCCCTTAGCAACAGAATGATTTATTTTTATTTAACAGACAATTACAACAACAAAGATGTTTAGCATTTAACACCTTTTACATGACTCTGTTTCTTTTCAGTGTGTTCAAGTAAAAAAAATTAACTAAAAAATAAGAAATCCACTATTTCACTTCAACTACCCAAGTGCACCACTGACAGGTCAAATCTGCTCCCTCCCTCCACCCCCCCCCCCCCCCCCCTCTCTCTCTCTCTCTCTCTCTCTCTCTCTCTCTCTCTCTCTCTAGTTGTTGTGCTGCTGAGAGATTGAGATGCCAAAGTTTGCTTATAAAGTAACGCATAAACTCAGCTAGAGAAAACGAAAGCAGAATCAGGGACATATTAGGCGATTTATAAATCCTGGCTAAATGCATTTTTTAGTCCCAAATAGAGAACATGTCCGGGAAAAAGAGGATGTATTGTCACCTTAAATAATGAGCTGGATCAGTCTGTAAGGGCCAAGAGGAAGGGGTAGGGTTACAACAATAGAATTGCGATTGGGCTCAAATATATGCTGCTCAAGTGCAGATTTTCTTGTGTGCTCTCAAATAAACGCTGCTGAAGTGCGATTCAGTGCGTTTATGTAATGAGTATGTCTCCAACATTATTGTTTATGTTTATGAATATTTATGTCACTAATAGACACACAGAGTGGCATTAATTCTTCCTGAAGTAATGTGAAGCAGCTATAAACTCCAGCAAGATAAAGTTTTTGTTCATCTGAAAGCTACGTTGTGTTTGCTGGCGTCACGCATCACGCGTCAGTCAGTCAGTCAGTCAGTCAGTCAGTCAGTCAGTCAGTCAGTCAGTCACCTTAAAGGATTGAACGAATAACGGACAGCACTACTACGATTATAGAAAAGTTTGCGCTGTAATAATAATAATTATAATAATGTGATGTAATAATAATTGATTACCTTTTAACACGTTACTGTGCGATTATAACCCGCTATTAATGTAGCCATGACGGGATGAATTTTGGTGTGGCCCCCCACCATAGAAAAATGAATGTAACGGAAACCATGATATAGTTTTGAAGTTAGAAAAATTATATATATTTCATTAAAGTTAAAAATGTATATAAATAAAACTAAGGCAATCTGCACATTTATTAACATGCAACATTTATTAACATGGATTTTTTAGATACAAACACGTACTATTGTAAGGACATTCAAAATATTCAGGATTAAATCACAATTATTAAGGTTTAATATTTTATGCAGTCATGCATGTTTTAACAGCGAATATGACGGTGATTTGATGCTTCACAAAAGTTGCAGATACCTTAACCATATATCAAAATACCTTTTTGATGCAGAATACATTTTAACAGCCAGTTATTCCTTACACTGATTAAGAAACTTGAATAGGCCTTCTATGGTAAAGAAAATGTGTCGTCAGCTAATCGTATAGATCTGTCTTTTAACACACACGCACCAATCTCAGGTCAGTTTATCCAGACATTTTATTCTGATTCGCGAACTTGTTTAAAGAGACAAATTAGCCAGAGATCAGTTATCAAGACTAAAAGACCAGGATCTGCCAAATCATCATAGATCATTTAAGCAAGGTATGAAGAATGAACCCCTTGTGTAGATGGTAATGATAACAGTAGTAGTAATAATAATAATAATAATAATGGCATTGCTATTATTGTTATTATTATTATTATTATTATTATTATTATTATTATAGATATTTCTTTTTTTCTTTTGTGGTGTAATAAATAATTAAAGTTTAATCACCAGTTATCGATGTTTTTTTCCCGCTTTTTAAGATGTATGATTATTTGATGAATACTGCAAATCATCCCTTTGTGTTTCATCTTGTTGCAGTGCCATCATTCTGGGGGCTTGTAAATTCAGCTTGGAATCTGTGTTCTGTGGGGAAGAGACAGTCTCCAGTCAACATCGAGACCAGCCATATGATATTTGATCCCTTCCTGACACCACTGAGGCTCAACACTGGCGGCCGAAAGGTAAAGCCATGTCTTATCTGATGTCTGCATTATCTCTGTGCTGAGCTGCTTGGCAAAAGAAAACATTGTTTCTACTATCAAAGTGCTAGGATCAACTATGAAAGTGCTACTTTGGTGGGAAAAAAAAAACTAATCTAGGGCAGCCTTTATGCTTGATACAGAATGGTGGGGACAGTAAATTATGGTGCTTAGTTTAAATTGTACTGTTTGCCACTGGTGTTTTGATGCGAGGAACATGCATCGCACTTCACAACAACTGTGTGTGTGTGTGATTGTGTAGATGATATCTTCTGCAATGTGTTATTCTATACTTGGCTGCATCCGTAATAATTATAAAAATGCTGTTTAAAACAAACTCTGATATTTGCAAGGTTTTTCACACTGCAGGACCAGTTTTAGGTTGATATTCTTTTAAATCTCTCAGGTAATTATAGAAATGTCTGTCTCTGAGCATTATTTTGTCTCATGTTGTACATTTTTGGCATATATTCATATGTTTCTTAGGTTATATATTGATATGATCTCTTGATATACAGTAGTCAAAATTTGTAGTGGATCAAAAGTTTTTCAAAAAGGTTTTCTTCAAATACATTTCAGATACATTTCTTTGGTTATGCATTTATTGACATTTCATATACGGTACACTACCGGTCAAAAGTTTGGTGTCCGTAGGATTTTAAAATGTTTTAAAATAAGCTTCTTTTGCTCACCAAGGCTGCATTTATTTAATCAAAAATACAATACAAATTGTGGAAATGTGAAATGTTATAGCACTGTAAGATAACTGTTTAAAAATGGTTTATACTTTAATTAAATAATTTATTCCAGTGATTTTAAAGCTTCATTACTCCAGTTTTCAGTCACATCACTCTAATATCAGAAATCACTCTAATATCAATTATTATTATTATTATTATTATTATTATTATTATTAGTATTATTATTAGTATTATTATGAATGTAATTATAATAAAAGCAGTAATGACTGGAGTAATAATTTCATTTGAAATTACATACAATATGAAAGCAGTTATTTAACATTTTAATAAATATTTTATAATTTATCAATGTTTTTACATTTAATAAATGCCGCCGGGATGAACAGAATAATTTTCTTTAAAAAAAAAAAAATAAAATTTTATATATATATATATATATATATATATATATATATATATATATATATATATATATATATATATATATATATATATATATAAATATATATATATAATTGTTTTTTTTTTTTTTGCATGAACTGACCATATAGAAGCACTATTATTTGTTTGTAATATAATATGTATTTATATACATAAATACACATTACATTACATATAATTTGTGTATGGTGAGAGGACAACATTAGCTGTTAGTAGCTGAGGTCATGCATGTGGAGGCAGAGTGTCATACTCGCACAGATCAGTCAATGACTAGAGAGCCAATCAGACACAGGAGGAGCAATAATAATCCCCTTTAGAGTAATTTGGCAAAAGCACCCTTGACATTGCGAGCCTTTTGAAATCAGTTAAGTTTATTTTTTATAATTTATATTTAATCTGCACTGAAAATGCTTCATTCTGAATTCAATTATAAAAAAGACTTTAAAGGTGCTATTTGTATTAAAAATGCTTTTGAAGATATTTAAGAAACGTGCTAAGTGAACATTCTTGTTTATCTGAAAAACAATGCTGAAGTCATTTATTCTGCTTTAAAAATGTCTGTTACATGCCGGTTACATGTCTTTGTTTTGGGTTTTTTAACCCCTCCAATGGCAATTTAGCCAATTAAATTTTAGCACCTGGGTTGCTTTGTTGGGAAAACAGCTTATTTCATTTATTCATTCACTCAGAAAGGCTCTCAAAGCATGTGCCCTTAACCTAAATGCGACCTCCGGTAAACAGTAGCAAACGCCAAAATAAGATGCAGGTTCAGAATTCCACATGAGGTTATTCATTAGCAAATAATATACATATTATGAATGTAAACATTAGGTAAGCAGGTTACATTGTCACCCTGTGTCCTAACAACACGGTACATGATGAAATTTGCGGTGATGAGCAGTTTGCACCAGACGAAACACGACACAGCCATTCAGAAGCACAGAATTTGCACTCACTCATGAAATGGTGAGGCTTATAATCTAATTCAGTGGTCACCAAACTTGTTCCTGGAGGGCCGGTGTCCTGCAGATTTTAGCTCCAACCCTAATCAAACACACCTGAACAAGCTAATCAAGGTCTTACTACAGTAGGTATACTTGAATCATCCATGCAGGTGTGTTGAGGCAAGTTGGAGCTAAACCCTGCAGGGACACCGGCCCTCCAGGACCGAGATTGGTGACCCCTGATCTAATTAATACATATTAAAACTCTTTAACATTATTAAATGTAGGTACTGAATCACTGATACAGTATGTGTTGGTTTGCATTATTTCACAATTCTAAAGTTCAATTTCAAATGGTTTATTATTTTCAAGATCTAAGGTGAACTATCTGCTGCTGCTTTCAGTAGGATGGCAAAAATCATCACTTTAGAATTCAAGGTTCTATCTGACATTTTTGTCAGAATTGAGTTATTGACATTCTTTTTAAATGACAACTTATGTACATTATGGGATGTTGTTTACATTTGAAGACTTTTTATTAAAAAAACAAAAAAAAACAAAAAACAAATGTTACACATGTACTGTTTGCTATGGAATGCAAAAACTTTGAAGCTCATTATCTCAAAATCATTTAGAATGCAGATAGAACCTTATAATTCCAAGGTGAGGAAATGTCATGTAAAATGGCGTTCAAACTCACATTGTTAGCATTTAGTACTAAATAAAGCACACGTGGTGTACTGGAGCTGTCATTTATCCTGTTGTTCACCTGTGGGAAATAGAGGCTGTTTCTGATATATATCAATTTGAGGTGTTGGTTAGGACAAAAACTCCTTTCAATATGAAAATCTTCCTTCTATCATGTGCTGTTGCTTTTATTTAGAACACGATTTAGATCAGCCTTTAGGCTCAAGACTTTTGTTGGTCATTAATCTGGCAACCTGAGCGTGCATTAGTTTTAATTGATGAACAATACCTAGTTCAACCATTGGGTGTCAAACTTACATACTGCAACTTTAATTTCAACTTTTTTTACAGAGTTAAGTTTTTTTTGTACTCGCCTTTGTTGGGTTGGGATGAACTTATGCGTTGCATAAATACTGTTTTTTATGATAAACCAGGTTATTTGTACATTATAAATAATAATTTTTTTGTGCTCACTGTTTTATGATTTGCTGGGACATAGAACATAAATCATTTTTCCCTACAGAGTGACATACCAGTTTCAAACATGTGACTCTGAACTCCTTGATAAAGAGTCAGAGTGCGTTCGAAGTCCCACCATATGTGTTTGAGCTTCTGTCAAAGAGGAGTTTACATTGCCAGGCTCTCCACAGCATGATAAATGGACTAATGAATAGTTAAAGGAAATTAAAATGACCTCCGAATAGAAAAGCAATTAATCAAGTGCAGACATGCATCAAGGTTATGTGCTTAGGATTGAGGGAATCACAGTTATTAAATTGTCTGTATTAATTGAATATTTGCTCTGCTGTAGATGAGTCGCAATTACTTGAAGAGCTTTTAATGAATTTAATCGCTCTGACAAGGGAGGAAGATGACAGTATCGTGTCCCTCATTGAAGTCCCCAATCAGAAAAGTGCAGAATTTGAGACACGAATATGAAAAGATGCCACATGAAAATATTTTCCTCTCGACGTCATTAGCTAAGGGGGTGCTGTAGATATGAGATAGGACTAATTAGCGAAACAAATCAGCATTAGCGAAGCATGGGTGTAATGTAGAGCATAGCGCAGTGCACTGTGTCACCTTCCTTTTGTCAGCGCTGGTAAAGCAGGACAGAATCAAGCCCAGAGACAAACAGCGCCAGATACGATCTGCACACAGTTTTTATTCAGTTACATCAATATCATATTAGATTACTCACAGAGTCGGTCTTGTCATTGCGATTTCATTAGCTTGGCTAGTTGACAGTGTGAGATACATTCTGTGTATAAACTGATAGCATCAGTGTGGCTATCAGTCAGCTCAAACGGGCCTGTATTTGAACTAGGCGACACACACAAGAGATTTACCTTGATAAATGTGTGTTTTTCTTCATTTAAATAGCTTGTTATCTTCTGTAAATGTGTACTGATGTGAAGTACTGTAATAAGGGATCATGTACAGTTAGCTGGTCATTATCATCCGATTACATGGGGATGATTAAGACCTGAGTGCAAAACAGGGGTGCTTTGATCACCCTGTTGGGGTTTGTTTTGCAATTAGCATTAGATGACTGTGCATTATTCCACCTAGCAGCAGATTTAACTAAATACATGGTCATGGAATATTGATTTGAGTTAAAACAGGCTGGAGTTTTACAAACAGGGATTCACAAAGGTGGTTTGTTACATCAAGAAAAGTTAATCTTTTAATTTTGTTTAATGTGATTTTTATTAATTACAGTGGGGAAAATGAGTATTGAATACATCACCTTTTTTCTCTGAAGACATATTTCTAAAGGTGCTGTTAACTTGAAATGTTCCCCGGATGTTGGTAATAACCATAGAAATACATATATAAAAGTAAAACAAATCTCATTCGTTTACAAATTAAGTTCTGAAGAAAAAGAGGTGTAGAAAGGTAGCAAAAGCCCAGACAGCAGCTGAAATCTCTTAGTAGTCATTCAGCCATTTTTTGCTCTTTGTTATTGCAAATAGTATTTACTGTTTCAGTCCAACATCTACATTATCAAGAAGATGAAACCAGGGTAGACATTTCAGCAAGACAATGAACCAAAATACAGCCAAGGAAACTCTCAAATGCTTTCAGAGAAAGAAAATCAAGCTGTAGAATGGCCCAGCCAGTCACCTGACTTAAATCTAATAAAAAAAATACAAATTAAAGATCAGATTTCATAGAGGAGACCCATGAAACCATCAAGATTTTTATACTCGAAGTCTGAAAATCTACCACCTGAGCAATGCATGTTACTTCATTTTCCATATGAGAGGCATCTTTAAAGTCCCCATGAACCGGAAGCTGTGACAGTTATTTTTTCTTATTGTTACTCAATTCCTAGAAAAAATGGAACTTAAAAACAGTGGCCGTGGCTTGCTTTTTCTACTTCGAGCTGAGTGGGTGTTAAAGTTGGCATTTAATTAAGAAAGTTCAGGAACAGGGTTTGGGGAGAGTTATAACAACCTAACAGACTCCTCCTCAAAATTTCTGTTACAATACATACAGCAGGTTTAAATATGTTTTAGTAGTTCAGTACTTTCTCCTTGTGTCATTTCATTGTTATTACACGTAACTAATTTGTCAAATTTATTTTTTTGTTTGTTTTATTTTTATGTTTGTATTGTTTGGGTTTTTACCAAAATCTGGTCCAATTTCAAGTCAAAAGCTTCTTTAGAAATATAATTAACAGGAAAAAATATGACCTGTTCAATACTTGTTTTCACCTTGCTGTAGGTGAAAAAAACAGTTAATCATAATAAAATGTGAAATTATTATCGCAAGTAGGGTTAAGTGTCAATGGCACAGTTTTAAAAATGTATTTTCTGTGTATTTTCTGCTGTGATAAATTTTGAGCGTGTGAACACAATGGCTGTTTACATGAACATGCTTAACTGTGCTCAAATGTAAGAGGAAAACTGTTTTTAAATTTTTACTGATGATTTGTACTCAAGTTGATACTTTTGACAAGTCTAATTGTAACCCAATTTTGCTTTTACAATTTTAAGTGGAATGTAAAACAACACTTAAAATAGGATTAATATAGAATTAGAACAAGTTTTTATTCCACTGTAACTTTTTAAAGGTAATTGTTATTATTATTATTTGGTTGGACTGGTATTATGAAACTAAAATGAAAATCTAATTTGACATGTTTAATGAAGGATTTAACTGACAAGAAGAAAAAAAATACCAAGAATATACAATAAAAAAGTGTTTTTATTTTATTAGTTTTTTCATCATTTTAATTTAGTCTATAAAATGTCGTAAGTAATAAGCAGTAAGCAGTAAGAAGAACTCATTGTTCTTCAAAAAAAAAAGTAAGAAAACCAAACCAGTCACAGTTGAAAGTATGTGATTGCTTGGTACAGCCGTGTAATTAGGGGTGATGGCAGTGTCAGTTGGATATAATATTCTTTTCATCAGAGTTCAAGGATCAGTGATGTCATTTCTCCTGCAATCTGGCTGGCAGGAGAAGGAGATTGAAAGCAGTTAACATGCAAGATGCATGTATGACCAGATGGGGAGTTCTGCTGCCACAGGGAGCCAATACTCCTCTAGCGACTCTGAATCTAGATAATTACACTGGGAACACGGTGGAACGGCAAACATGGTGCCATGGGATGACATCTGTACTGATCTGCTGGAGAACACACTGTTGGGGGGGTCATAGTACTTTTTTTTCGCTTTACACACATGTGTAACACGTGTTGGCCTTGGAACAGAATGTTTAATTTTTTTCCACTGTTTGTAAAAGTTATGCTCTTATGCTTAATAGTTTCTGTTTTAGTGGTATATATTTAATCACTGAATCAAGAATGTTTTTTGTTTCATTTGGGTATTTTTTGCCTTGATGTTTAAGTCATAGTTGACGTTTTAATAAAATGATTTTTGCGAATGCATGTTTATTTTTCATTAGTCTTTTTACATTAATTAATAAGAAAATTATTATTATATATTTTTTGTTTACCTTATTTTAAACTCAGTTCTTTTTTTCTTTTTTTTACAATGAAGGGACATTAGACATTGAACAAAATTCCTCAATGTAAATGTTAGGGGTGTGACGAGATCCCGGATGACGTAGGAATAAATCACGACAAGATTTCTCATTGAGCGGAAAAGTTGTCTCGTGAGTTGCAATGTTATGGAGTGTGAGGGTAAATTAAGCATTTAAGTTTGGAGGCAGGATTAGATTTGAACAGCAAATTAAGTGCTTTGCACACACCTGGCAACCCAGGTTGGTCTCTTTTTTTGCACGTATCACTTGTTTGCTTATGCATGTGTGACATAACCTTTAAAAGTTTAAGGTTGCTGCATCCAAAAAAGGCTAAAACTGACACCACACACAATAACCATGGCTCATAACCATGTGATGAGATAGCTCTTTTGATATTCTGAAAGTCATAGTCGTCGCAAACACAAATCAAATTAAGACTTTTTTAGTCACATTATTGAAGTGCAGTGCAGATGTGTAAAGACCGTAATCATCAAACTAGTACTTTTAATTAGTACATTCATGTAGCTACATTTTGCAACAGGATAAGCCATACTCACATGGCTGTTTAACACTATTATCTACACCTACCGAGTCAGTAAAGACACATCTCTGTCCACAAACAGTGAACTCCTGAAGATTCACTATCATCATCACTGAACACACGTTTATGCTGTTCTTTTCATTCGTGCGTGGTATCAAATTCCATTAAAATAACTCTCCTATCAGTCCTTACTTCAATGGCATACAGTAGCTCAGAGATTGTCACTGGGCATGCATGAAATCTTGCTGAATAAAAGCAAAACTGCTGAAAAATGTAAGATGAAATACCAAAAATGACAATTTTATAATTAAAAAAAATAAATAAATTTGTGAAAGGAGTTTGATTTCTCATATTTAACAGTACAGGGGGAAACTAGTTAGTGGAGTTTATAGCTCAATATTTAACAATATTTAACAGTGTTTACAAGTCCTTCATTAAAATAGAAAAAAAAATACTTATTACTATTTTTTTAAAAAGCAACTAAATTGTTTTGCATTTTTTGATGGTTTGTTTTTCAGTTAAATGAAAACTTTTCTTCCAACAATTATTAGCAACTCTTTTGCTAATATTCTAAATTCTATGTTAAAAAGAGTTTCCATTCACATACAATTGGCAAAATATTTAGCAGTTTTTGTATGTACTTTACTGCATAGAATTTATTAAGATAGAAGTAAATCAATATTCATTACAAGTTGAGCACCTAAATAGAAGATTCAGATCATGGAAGATTTCTTAAAATACTGTTAAAATCTCATCTTGTTCTCGTGAACCCAATCTCATGTCTCGTCTCGTGGAGTAAGCATCTCGCCACACTCCTAGTAAATGTACCCAAATTAGCCCAAAGACATTTTTCGGTCACACTTTGTTTTGATGGTCTGTTTGTTGCATTTAAGTTACATTGCATCTACATGCAAACTAATTCTCATTTGACTATTAGTAGACTGTTAGGGTAGGTTGAGTGTTGACACGCATAGTTTCTTGGTCAGTTAAATGTTTAAGTGAGCATATCAACAGATATTAAGCAGACAGTCTGCTAATAATCAAATGCACCATCAAAATAAAGTGTTACCCATTTTTCATTGGTAACCCATTTGTCAGATGACTATCAGCCTATAAATATTAAAAAGAAATATAATAAAAATACAATTTCAAATGTTTTATTCAAAATATACAAATGAATGACGCAAACATTTTTTAATTAAAAACAGCCACTTTTTTATTTGTTTTTGCTTTTTTTGTTGTTGATGTTGTTGATTTGTTTGTTGGTTTTGTTATTTTTTTTATTCATTGTTTTTTATTTTTTATTTCTATGAACAGCACACGTCATGCCAAGTTGCTTCCAGATTAGAGTTTCTATCCGCTGTAATTCTGCAACTCTGCAGAACATGCCGCTTACAGGCACGACTGCTCCATTTCCTAAGCGAGCTTCATGTGCTGGCAAACCTCAGAGGAACATTAGCATAAAATATGCAGTTAAATATTTTTGAATAAAAGTGCAAATGTAAAATATTTATTATAGAAAGTGTTTGCTCGACTTACATGGGCATACCTAAAGCTCGTCTCCATTTTTCACGGCGAATGTAATAAACCACAAAGGACACAGATGTTTATTGCTGAGGGTGAAACGCCTCGTGATTATGAGAATTGATTTAGTTATGCAAATTACTGATTCAAATTAATTAGACTCAAGTTTGTGTTGGCTGAACCTGCTAAGCTGTCACAGTATACAAAGCAGTTTGCGCATGAATATCTCAAAGGCTGCAATTATGTCTGTCTCGCCGTGGCCTCTTGCTTGTCAAGATGCAGGATTTAATTACAACTGGATCGCAAAAGCCCTTATTCATGGATGCATCGAAATACGCAACCTAAGCTGCCGTTCGTCCATCTGCGTGGGTGAATAAATTTGAATCATAAAATTAAAGCTAGAAAATAATTTGATTCCATTACTTGTGTCCATGGGAAGGAGGTTTTGTAAGGTCCATGGGTTGTACGCAATCTTTCTGTAGCTGGAGTCGTAGGAAAATGGGTCACAGGGAAAGAGGAAATGGATCAGCAGTCTCTCCTGTCCTCTATTCGCAGATCAAAGACTGAGGGTTTCACCACAGCAGAGATTCAGAGTGTGCCTTCATGTCTCGACAGTTCAGATCCTACTCCAATATTATGATAGCAGAGGTTTTATTGAAATCATCTCACTTTCTCATAGGTTCAGATCACTTAGTGGGTTACTTCTGTACCGAATAAGGACTGCTGGGGGAAATCAGTTGAATCTCAGATGTGGAACACTGAGCATGATCATTTTCTCTTTTTTTCATTCAAAAGTATAATTTAAATTTGATTTACACATGTGTGTATATAATATCAGGGCTGTCAATCGGTTTAATCACAATCATGATATGTCTCTTATGGCCCGTTTCCACTGAGTGGAACAGTACGATGCGGTACAGGTCGGTGTGGGTCAACTTTATTAGGATTGCTTTTCCACTGCCAAAAGGGTACCAATGGTACTCTTTTGGTGGGTGTGGTGTACGACAAAGTTTTACTTCACATCATTCTCGCTCAAGAAAATGTCAAAGTAAAGCTGTAAAGGTTGTTCACATATCATATGAGAAGCACTTCTCACAAAACAGATGCTTTATAAACACACATACCTATTTATAAAATGTCCCTTATTAACCTTTTTATGAACCGGATTTGATTATAACTGCAGATCAATGCAAAATAGCCTACTGTATTGTCTGCAATTATATAAAATAAATAAACAAATGCAACAAATATGAACACAAACAAACCCTTACAGTCTCCGATATGTTACCAATTACAGAAGAACAACACACAGCATACATTTAGTCCTTATTTAGCTTCAAAAACAACACGCATCATATATCCCAGTCAGTGCAAACCTCTCATCTGTATCTTTAATCTTCAGCAGCACATGTAACCTCTTGTTAGAAAGTAATTCCATCATTCCAAGTTCGAAATAGTCCAAAAGCGTGATGCTAATAGTTAAACATGGCAGTTTGTTCATGTGTTAGGGTGCTGAAAGAATAATTTGCTCCTTTGTTTTTTCTGGCTTCTCCTTTGTTTTTTCGTGCATCACTCTCGCGTTTGTCCTTTTCTGAAAGGATCGGATGTCAGAAGCTCCTCAATAATCACCTGCACGTTATTATCCACAGCTCAAAGTTTCTTATTTCAAATATAGATGCACACACAAATGCACAAGAGAAAGTGAAACGGCTTGCACATTAGAGTGTCTTGTAAACCGGGCACAGGGTAGATCCTGCTCTTCTTCTTGGCTTTGTGGCTGTTCATCAAGATGACGAAAAGGTTTGTTTGAAATCAGGTCAACTATGGCTTGTTAATGTATGTATATATTATTATGGTGTAATGACTCGGCTGTGTATTTAAAAAAGGCGTTTTTTTTTTTTTTTTTTTATTCTACTGGCTTGTTGCATGAGCAAGTGCCATATCTCTGGAAACCAATAGCATTCAGTTGCGGGTCTTGCTCCGCCTTTTGGTACCCTTTTGTTGTGCTAGGTACCCTTTGCAAAGGGTACCCAAAAAACGTTACGGTACGGTTCGCTTTTAGGAACCTTTTGAGAGTGGAAAGGCCATAAAAGCATACCAAACTGAACCATACCGTACCACTCAGTGGAAACCGGCCATTATAACTGTAAATGTGCAATTTTGAAATAAACAAATGCAACTGTGTTCTCAAATCAATAGTTTCCCTCTGGTAACTGGTACAGTTACCTGAACAATATTTGATGTGTCTGCAGTCTGTGGATATCAATCAATGATGCAATCAGTTAGCGTTGGTTGACATGCTTGTGTTGTCTGCTCCTATCCAGTGTTCTTTGAGCACGCCTGGTTGACATTGTCTAGGCACTGACTTTTTTGTTAACATTTGCAAAAATATATTTGTCAAAAAATAAGTGCACAACTTTTGGTTTTGGTTCCAGAAAATGGTTGTGAACCACTGACCTAATAGATAGCTGCATTGGTGAAACAACCCAAGGTCACTATATACTGATCAAAAAGTTGGGATTGGTATTTTTTATTATTATTATTTATTAATTATTTAGTGTTTTATGTTTTTGATGAAGTCTTTTCAGAATTTTTACTGATGGAGTTTTGCCCTGCAAAAGTGAAATGGTGCCATTTTATGAAACTGTATGATAATACAAGATTTTAGGTTTCACACCCTCTTTAAAATTTCAGCAAAACCTTTATCTCCTAAGGTGCAAAAAGGAGTAAAGCCTTTTTCCTCCATTACACCTTTGAAAAGAGTCACCTAATCATGAATGTTGTCCAAGCTGATGTCAATTGCCTACGCTTTTTCAATGTTGTACAACTCGCAACGAAGGGTAAATCCAATCTGTTCACTTGCATAGCAGATGCAATGCACATATCACATCAGATTTATTTCCACACATAAATGACACCTAAAACCGAGCAGACAATTGGAATCCTGCGCACACGTTCGTGGCTCATATCAGTTCTGTGCCACATTTGGGGGGGGGCGAATTGGGTCACTTGAAGCATGTAATGTAAATGTAGCCACAGACAAGTCCCCTAGCATGCAGCACATAAATAATACTCCATACATAACATTTTTTTCATGAATATGTTTAGCATTGTGTACATTTTGCCCTTAAGCAATATTTCTTCCAGAATATCTGCCATCTCGGTTTTATTTATCTTGACGTTTTGGGAGTTTAACTGTGATTCTATATAGACTTTGAGTCAGAGCAAATGATTGAACTATACTAAGCATGCAAATCAGGGCAGTAGCTGTGCTGTTGAAATATACAAACAGTATGGCTATAAATGATGCATATATGATAACACTTACATTGTGCTCTCTTTCAGACAGTGCTGTATACATTGCTTTAGTGCAAGATTCACTAGAGGATTAATGAAAATCATGTAACAACACAAACTCATACAAAGTTTGTACTGAATGTGGGGTATTATTTCGTGGATGACTATAATCTGGCACGCTTTGCTCAACAACTATGAATTAGCCATAACTGAGCTATACATTTTACTAGAAAAGAGTTTAAAATATCTTAATAACCTTTGATTTCTGTGCTTCATTCAATGGCAGTGACATCTCAGCATTGCAGTCTTTTCATTGCAGGTGTTCGTGTCTGTAAAGCCCTAAACTAATGGAATAGATATGTAAACATGCCGTGGACGTCCTGCCGTGTCTCTTCAAAATCCCTCATCTCGCTGATAATCTGGTTAAAACCTCCTCCTTGATCTTGTTTAAAAGATGTTAAGTCATTAGGAGCTAAACATTGGGTAGCATCAGCAGTACTAGCTGCTGTTCTGCTGTCTGAGTTTTCATTATCCCAGCTCTTTAGACCGCAATATATAGTTTAGACAATTAACTCGCAGTCAGCATTCTATATCGGTTCGACAGTTAGACATATGCTCATGGTGTACTCAGATCTGTGGCTAGGTTAGATTTGTCATTTGTAATTACAAAACCATTGTAAATATACACGTTTATAAATAAAGAAATGTCTTGGATATTATAATTATTTTAATTCATTTATAATTTGGTCATTAGGTTTCCTGAAGACTCTGCCATTAGGGTAGTCACCAGAATGAAAGCATTAACATGTTTTTAAAAGCTTTTAAAATGATGTAGCAAACTGTTTTTTTGACTTGGCTTATTTTTGTAGATCAGTTCAAACTGCCGGTTTAGTCAATTGGTTTGTAAATTGCTATAATTTTAGCTGATTCAGTCAACACAGAGTAGTACTTTTGATATAAATATTGTAAAATTAAGGTAAAATGTAATTGCTTTTGTTTTTATAAGAATTTTTGGCATGTGATAAATTATAATAAAAATATGCTTATTAAAGATAGCACCATTTTAGTGGCCGCATTACAAAAACAAAAAAGACATAAAAAAAACATAAAAGGGTTTAGAAAAATAGCAGAGTAATAACACATAAAAGGAAAAACAAAGACAAGAGAGCAAATAAAAAAGGAAACAAACAACAGCTACAGGGCTTAAGGATTGTAACGAAAAAAAAAAAAAAATACAAAGGTTTTAAGAAGAGATTAATTGAGTGGTGTGGGAGTTCCAGAGCTTTGGTGAATGTTTTGGTACTATTTTATAAAAAGGTGTTTTGTCATCATTAATAAATCTAAACTTTACAATTAAAATGCATAGTTAACTGCAATATTGTTAGTAAATAATAGCAATATTATTATTTAATTATAATTATTATTATTCATATTTTTCAAATATTCAGATAATTCATTCATTCACTCATTTTCTTTTCAGCTTATTCCCTTTATTCACAGGTGT
The DNA here is from genome assembly GCF_052040795.2 of Danio rerio. Lineage (NCBI taxonomy): Eukaryota > Metazoa > Chordata > Actinopteri > Cypriniformes > Danionidae > Danio > Danio rerio. The sequence continues at coordinate 23,649,531 of NC_141032.1, forward strand.
CAAACTCAGTTCCAAAATGGCCGCAGCTCTGCACAGTTTAGTTCCAACCCTAATTAAACACACCTGATTAAACTAATTGAGTCCTTCAGGCTTGTTTGAAACCTACAGGTAAGTGTGTTGGAGCAGGGTTGGAACTAAACTGTGCAGGGCTTCGGCCCTCCAGGAATTGAGTTTGACACCCCTGCCTTTATTAATCTGAGGTCGCCACAGCAGAATGAATCGCCAACTTATCCAGCATATTTTTTACGCAGCATATGCCCTTCCAGCTGCAACCCATCACTGGAAAACAGCCATACACACTCATTCAAACACATACACTATGGACAGTTTAGCTTACCCAATTCACCTCTACCACATGTCTTTGGACTCTGGGGGAAACCGGAGCACCCAGAGGAAACCCATGCAAATACGGGGAAAACATGCAAACTCCACACAGAAATGTCAACTGAATCTGCCGGGGCTTGAATCAGCAGCCTTCTTGCTGTGAGATGATTTTGCAACCCACTGCTCCAGTGTGCTGCCCCAAATATTCGAATACTTGAAAGTGATGTTTAACCGAGGATTGATGTTTTTGCAGTATTTCCTATCCACTTGTTAAGCCCCGATGTATGGAATACTGTTTCTGGGTCCAAGCCACTACTCATTTGAATTGAGAAAATATTTATGACCACTTTTAGTCCTATCACATATTAAAGTGAATTTTATATAAAACCATGGTGTGCACAACAGTCTCTGGACTTGCTGCATCGCAGACATGAATATTTGAACAATTTATAAAAAATTAATCACTTTCTGGCCATCTGATGTTAGACATGGATATATATGTATGTTTATGTATATTGTGATAATGATTTTTGAAAGTATATTTACATAATATGATACATTGCTTTGTAAATGTTTATTATTACCATTTGCTGAGTCTCGAGTGATGTTCCACTTAACAAACGAATAATATATTTCTTCTGGAAAAAATCTTATTTGTTTTACTTTTTTCTGGAATGAAAGTATTTTTTTTTTATTAAGGTCATTATTATTAGCACCCTTAAGTTTCATTTTTTGGTTTGCCACAGAATAAACCAATTCAACTTAAAAAAAATATATATATAAAAAATGAAACTTGCCTAATTACACCATTTAACCTTTATAAGCCATTAAATTATACTTTAAAGGGCACCTATGATGAAAATCATCCTTTTTAAAGTGTTTGGACAGAACTGTGTGTAGTTATAGTGTGTCCACTGTTATCTTGGAGTGATATAAAGATTATAAATCTATTTTATAAAATTTCCTGACATTCAAATAGAAATCAAATCTCTCCCATTTTTGAGGCCCACTGCAATGTGACATAGGAATGCGGTTTCCCCACCTTGATCATTGATTGACAGCCATGTACAATATTAACGTCTCCATAGTAATATAGTATAATCATGTCAACAAGACAGGATGTGCACAAAGCAACTGGTATTGAAAGATCTATTTTGCTCTGTGATCATTAATCATCATCGAATGTGATCAAGAATGAGTTTTACAAGTTTAGTTCGTTTTTAAAACAGTGCATGTTTGTAATAAAGACAGTACAATCGCTCCGTAATTCAATGCTACTGCCGCATTTCAGTACAATTATAAAAGAAGAGGCTTCTATCTTGGTTTGTGGATGTTAAATCAGGTTTATTTCGTACATTAACATAATGGATCTATACAGCAGTGAATATTACCGTGTATCCTGTCACATTTGTTGTGCAAAAACAGTCTAAAGTTAAATGCGCATGCTATGTGTGTGTATTTCTGTGTGTAAGTAAATAAACTTTGTAATGATATTGTGTGTGACTCATCGTTGCAAAAAGGCTTGAATTAACTCCACAACAAATACATCAAATAATCATTGGGAAGGTTCTTACTGTAGGATTACTCACAAACGTTACGTGAGATCTGCTTCCTTCATGTCTGTCTTTGTGCTGATCTTTCTCTGATGCAGCTGGAGATTAAGGCACACTCTGACAGGCATGTGGGAACAGTTTGCGGGGAGAACTGGCAGTAAAGGCACAAGCAGCGAAAACAGCAACATTGTTTTCGGAGTAGAACATCTCAATATACAAAAAGGTATAATAAATATTTTGATGGGTGTTTTGAGCTGAAACTTTACAGACACATTCTGGAGACACAAAAGACTTAGGGTGCTTTCACACCTGTAAATTGATTCATTTGTTCCAAAACAGGGATTCAAATTGTTACATTGTTGCTAATTGTTCTTGGTGCGGTTCGCTTTCACACAGCAAAGTTTCTAAACTGACCAAAATAGCTAAATCAAGTCATGTGTGAGTAAACTCTCCTCACATTGGTTTCACGGCTTACTTACTCAGCTGTCATTTTGGGAGATTATCAGTCATTATCAGTCATCTCTGTGCATTTGCAAGAGACTCCCAGAACTTCCGGGAGACTTGGGATGTCTGGAATGACCTCCTGCCCTACTCATAATTCTCTCTTCATATAGCTGTATGCCTATTACATATCCATAAAACACTGTGATATAGCCGGGCTCAGATTCTATTGCTTTCTCAAACTGCTCCAGAGTTATTTGCAATCGAGCCGAGACCACCTCATTCAAGCGATCTCGGAGCGGATTGTTTTGGCACGGATGATTGGTGGTTTCACATATGCCAAACGAACCGCGCTAACTGGGCAAAGGAGACAGGTTCCAAAACAAAAGGCTAGGCGTGAAAGCACCCTAATATTAGATCTTGAAAAGGGGTAAAATGGGTGTCTTTTAGGTTAAATAGCAATTTTTTTGCAAGATTAGAAAAAAAAAATTATGTTCTGTTATAATGGCAACTAATCAAAACAGTTACTAAAACTACTATGTTTCGAAATGTTTAAAAAAATTAATTAAACAGTACATTTAAATGAAAAAAAAACTAAATTAATTTAGACTTTCTGCATTTAGAATAAATGTATTCTAATATTTATGAATGTAATGGTGTGAAAATGTCTTATCAGATTATAGATTGTAGTGAGGAAAATGATCACGCTCAAATCAAAATGATCTTACAGTATGTTTGTTAAAATGAGCTGGAAAAAAATAAATAAATATTATGTATATATATATATATATATATATATATATATATATATATATATATATATATATATATATATATATATATATATATATATATATATATACACACACACACACACACATATATATATATATATATATATATACACACATATATATATATATATATATATATATATATATATATATATATATATATATATATATATATATATATATATATATATTGTTACGTCCCGACCAGTCTAGGGTTGGTGGGAACAATAACAAGTGTGAAAAAAAATAAATAAAGAGAAACTCAAATACTCAATTTAGGGTTTTCCCCTTCTCCTGTCCCAACTCACAATAATCACAACGCTGATCAAGTAGTAACAATATTTATTTACTTAGAAAACAAAGATAGAAGCATCTCTTCGGAAGGGAATCCAGGCCAAAATAATAAACAAAAAGACAGCTAACTTGCGGGGAAATAATTCTAACTTACCTGCTCAAATAAAAGTACCCCAAATAAAATTACAACAAACTTCCCTTTCTCCCTTGCTACCACAAACCAGGAGAAAACGTTTTAAAGTAAATGGCGATTCCCAACCTACCGCTTCTGTTTCTCCAAAACTAATATATATAAATAGGTATTTAATCAGAAAAGCCAATAGATTCACATTTAACAGAGAGTCGTTTAAGAAAATAATTAGTAACAGAAATCAATCTATTCACACCAAGTCAACCAACAATTTGGGGCAGGAGATAGGAGACGCTCGGAACAACAGCAGCGACGACGACGACGGAGATTTGCGACCTGCACCGAGCAGAAAGATCTCCCCATTGTTCCTCTCCTCCAGCTTATATACGCTCCCACACGCAACACGGCTGGACCGCAATCAAGCGCAGCTCTAGAGGGAGGGGGAGAGAGAGAGAGAAAGCTGCGCATGCTCCACAGCGCACAACACAACATCAGCTCCAAATGCATAACAAAACACAAATCTGTATATATATAATATTTATATATATAAAATTAGCAAACAAATAATTAATACGTTCTATAACGTAACACCCCTACCATTAGTTACAAAATTCACTTTTGTTATAAAAAATTGCTTTTGTAAAAAAAAAAAAACAAAGTTACAACATTAATTCAAATACTCAAACAATTTTGAAAATTTGAATTCATTCAGTCACCAATATAAATTCGAGACAATGCATCAGCGATGACATTTTCCGCACCCTTCTTATAACGAATGTCCAAATCAAATTCTTGAACAATAAGCGCCCATCTCATCAAGCGCTGGTTTGAGTTTGACATACGGGCGAGAAATGTCAAAGGGTTGTGGTCGGTGTACACCACGATCGTATTCCCAGAGCTTAGGTACACTTCAAAATGTTGGAGAGCTAGAAGTAAGGCTAATGCTTCCTTTTCGATGACGCTATAGTTTTGCTGACACCTTGTAAATTTCTTTGAAAAATAACTGACAGGGTGTTCAATGCCAGCGTCATCAGCTATACACACATATGTATGTATTTATATATAAAAAAACTCTCATTCCATCCAGGTTTTATATTTGATATCCAAATAAATTGTCAGCTTTATGCCCTTTTGGGTAACACTTCACTTGAAAGGGTATTCAAAAGACAGTCAAGGCACCTTTATAATCATAACATGACGTGACATGAATATAAATGACATTTATTGCTAGCTTATTCACAAGATATTAAATATCAAGGAGAAAATACATTTTTGTAAATGTTTGTATGTTTAGCTAAACACCTCTGCCCTAGTTTACAATCCTCTGCATCCTGAATACGTCTGACCCAATATTAAAATGATGTGAGGGGTGAAATGTGTTTATTATGAAACTGGATTGCTGTTGTCAGTCTTGCATTATGTAATATCATCATACTGCAACAGAACTGCTGTTGCAAAGTTTCATAACACAATCTAAAGCTCCTTGCTGCTGCATCTATCCTGCTAGCTTGGCGATTCATAATAGACATGCAGTAAATCTATAGCCATAGATTAGCCATCCAATGTGATCAGCAGGGAAATGTAACATATGTTTTGCATGATTATGTTTGCTGACATTGGAAGAGAATGACTTGAATAACCGATAGTGACAAGGGCTATAGTGAGTCAGTGAAGGCAATGCTGTGTTTGTCACATTGACGCTTGCTGTTAATAAGGTCAATGAACAACCTGATTCAGAATGAACACATTACACCAGTTTTGTATCGCAACAGTTAACACGCAATTCAGAAAACTGAGTCAAAAGGGCCACATTTATTCATAATAGTTTTATCTTTAGTGTATTGATCTATTTGCCTCTTAAATTGCAGTTTTGAAGCATCAAACAGTGCATTGTGAGCATTTTTTTTTCAGCATTTGTAGCACCTATGGATGAACTGTGCATTTTCCACCCAAACACACTTTGTGCTCGAGTGCTAATGTATTTGCCTGAGTAAGTGACTGTATATTAAATCCGCTTGTTTATGTGAATGCACATTAGATTAATTATACAGAGACGCATTGTTCCATAAAACTCAAGTAGAAATTAACAAACAATGGGGCAAAGTGTTGCGGTGTTGGTTGTTTCACATCAGCTGAGCTTGAGGGTCTTTGGTTGAATAAATTCATATGCTTTTTTGTAATATGTAGCCTGTAATTTCATATACACGTGTGTGCATAAATGTGCGTACAGCTTTTGTATACAACCACATGAAAATGTTTTCTCTGTATTTGCTTTTTTAGGTATGAGTTGGAGTAAAATGGTTATTTTTGTTTTTTCCTCTAAGGTCTGATAGCCTTTTTTTTTTATTTGGAAAGAAAAATATGCTTTAGGTCAAAGTGTAAGCTAGAAAGAAATCAATAACTCATCAAATCAATTTTTTTTTGTCAGACATCCATGAAAATATAGTAATTTATATTAAATACTGTAGTGTTTTTAACCGTACTGACACGTCCAATAACGATAGAGATGTTGTACAATCAGCTAAATTGTTGCTAGAATTTTTATTTTATTTATTTATTTTTTATGTATAGCCAGTGTATATTGCATCACCAAAAATTACTGAGGTCATGTATGTCCATGTGTTAAGTCAATAAGTCAATGCGATAAGTCAATACTGTATTGATTATTGTGATAGGCCTAACACTACCCAATGTGCTACCGTTGGTCAGAATAACAAATATATTAATTGTCAGTTATATAAGAATTTTAATAAAAATTCAAAAAAAAAAAAAATTATATTAACACATTGGTACTGGGTTGTCCAAATGAACATGAAAGTATTTCATTATATATTATTGGTTTTATTTTAAATTTCAATAGTTTACTGAAATTTGACAACAAAATAGTTTTACTCAAACACAATGTACACTACACTGTAAAAAAAAAAAAACCTGTTTATTAACAGTTTCCATATTTTGTGTTCTCCGTTAATTTACAGTTGGACATTCTATTATTGGGTGTTGGTCTCTGCTCTGTTGACTTTCGATGTTGAAAAATCCATCCTACAGTTTAACACAGTGACTTTATTTTACATTTTAGTAGTTTGAGACGAGATATTGTTTAAGAAATTATAAATAGAAAGCTAAGTTTATTAAAGAACATAAATTGTACATTGTGAACCCAAAAATTTAAGGTAACTCAAACTATTTGCGGAAACTGATTGCAACAAACCATTTAAAGTCAAAACTAATCCTAATGAGTACTGTCAACTTACTCCATTTGAGTTGAAGTAATAAGTGTATTTAATTAACTCATTTTCTTCAACACTGAGTTCAAACCTCTTTTCAAATGAGTAGAATTAGGGAAGTAAAATTTGTGTTATAAATGTGATTGTTTATTTTTTTTATCGCTATAAGTACATTTAAAAAAAAAGCATTAGTTAATACGATTTAAAGTAATGTTTTCTATTTATTTTGAAATATTATTAAATACATTAGGAAATTACCCATGAAAACTTTAATGTAGTCGAGGTTGTTACATTTCCTTCAAACCACAGCTCTCAATGATATTTGGTTTTTTGCCCTTCATATGAAAAAGTATGACCATCCCTGATCTAGACGCTTCAAACATCTAGAGTTTTCATATGGTCCTAATTTTTTTCATAACACATACGTTTTTTTTAGTATTTAAGGTCTGGCATATTTTTTTAGAATTGTTCTAAATGTTGACATTTAAATGTACCAGTTTTTCTTAAAAAAAAAAAAATGTCATTTTGCAAAAACAAACACACATAAATGGGAAATCCAATAAACTGATAACCGTTTTTTTTTTTTTTTCTGAATCTGTATACAGTCAGTAAAAATCTTGTTTGGTGTAATGATGCTAAAGTGTTATTGATCCTCAAAATACTTGATCTTCACCTGCAGCTGCTCATAATGAAATATTAATCATTCATCAGACAATTTTCAGAGGTTATGATTACTTTCTATGATCAGCACAAATGTACAGAGGGTGCATTACTGATCAAATAATAAATGCAAAACGAGATGATTAAGATATTAGATGAAGAAATAAGAACAGAAGTTGTAAAATATGCATGCATTAGCTTGCTGGAGATTGGTGTGCTGCTTGTGTTGTCTGATGATTGACACATGGGCAAGAGCCTCTGGCCAGCTGTCAGAGTGACTGATTGGTTCACAATATATAGAAGCCTGCTAGAAAATGAAGTTTCAGCATACAGTGCAATGCTGTACACTGTGGCTTTTATTAGTTGCACTTTTTACAAGTGGAGAATATATTGTGTCAATAATAGCATTATGCATTTCTACACGCATTGTGATGCTGTAGTACCAGTTAATTGTTAAGGGAAGCAAGGATCAGATATTAACGCAGAATTAATTGTCAACCATAATATATAAATTTGTGTATGTCATAAAATGTAATTAAATGGACTTGGCTAACTTATACATCTAAGGTGAAATTTTACGATTGATTTTGGTCAACTGTTTATAAATTAAAAATCACAGACTTAAATCAGTGCATGTGAGTACAGAATAACTCTGTGTACAATAGGACTCATTCACTCAACTCATCCACATGGGGCTGTAAACCTTAGAATTCAATTCAACTTTATTTCTGTAGCTCTTTTACAATGTAGATTGTGTCAAAGTAGCTTAATATAGAAGTTCTAGTATATTGAATCGTGTTAGTCCAGATTTCAGAGTTTAAGTTTAGTTTAGTGTGGTTCAAATTTCGTTGCTATAATTCCAAACACAGCTGTGCAGTGGGTAGCATAATCGCTTTACAGCAAGAAGGGTGCTGGTTTGAGCCTCAGCTTGGTCAGTTGGCATTTCTGTGTTGAGCTTGCATGTTTTCCTCATGTTCACGTGGGTTTCTCCTGGTGCTTCGGTTTTCACCACAAATCCAAAGATGTGGTATAGGTGAATTGGGTATGCTAAAATTTACCATAGTGTATGTGTGTGAATGAGAGTGCATGGATGTTTCCGAGTTATGGGTTGCTGGAAGGGCGTCCGCTGTTAAAAAAAAAATATGGTGGATAAGTTGGAGGTTTATTCCGCTGTGGTGACCCCAGATTAATAAAGGGAAAAAGCCAAAGAGAGAATGACTAAATGAATGAATGATTGAAAGTCCAAACATTGAAGAGCAAATCTATCGATAGACAGCTCCACGAGTTCCTACCAAGCAAGCCAATGGTGACAGTGGCAAATAACAAACTTTATCAATTGACAAAACACTTCTCAAAAAGACATAAATAGAAATGACATCAGCATCAGCTTAGCCATATGAAAATATCAGCAAAAATCCAATATTGTGCTTCCCTACCGTCCTTTTCATTACTGAAATGTTTATTGATTGTGACCCTTTGTTTTATGAAATAAATACCTATTTAAATTACTATATTGTGAAATGTATCCTTACCATGAAATAAAATGACTCATACCATTGTACATTAACCAGTGTCATGGGAACAATTGCACTCTCACCTATGTGTACGGTCATTTATTTTTAATTAAGGAAATCATACGATGCAGCAATTAATTTCCTTAGGATTACACCATTTTTATAAGGCGTGTTTGGCTTGTTCAATTTGTTCCCACCTCCTTTATTCAATTAATCCCACTTATTCCTAGTGAACATGTGCTCTGGCTTTCGATATTACATCAATAATTCTCCTTTCCATGGCTAAAATAAAAGGCTGACATGTCTTATATGCCCGTCTTTTCTTCTTCAGTGGCTGTGAATGAAGAACCATGAAGAGACATAACGGAAAATGGGTTTTTATCCCCCATAAAATACCCTCACATTGGAATATTAGTCATATCAGCTGCTGTTCTTTGCACTCCGTCCTCAATTTCCTCTTTCCCTTTAGTTTCTATGCCTGTCATTTTGCAATCCAATTTTTTTAGCACGAGTCTGGCAACCGATGTATGGTGAAATAGCCTCTTAACTTGTCAGTTGTGCCTTTTTCCTTTGTGTGTTTCGACGGTGCGTTTAAAATCAAGCTCTTTCTTTTTTAACTTTTTAAAAATACATTCCATCGCCTGTGAGCAGCTCTGTGGATATGAGGAAGACTACTATTAAATTTCCATTCCCTTTATGAAAAGTCGGCAGTAGGAAGCTTCAAAAGGAACCACATTGTAATTTTTCAATTATTGATTCCGCTTCAGAATTTGGAGTGTTGAGGCACTTGAAGGCAGAAGAAAAAGGTTGAGGTGTTTTGCCAGCAGATTTGGATGCAAAATCCCACCATTAAGGCCAAGAGATCCGGTTTTAATGGTTTTCTCACACTTTTTGTTCTGCAGCGCTCATATATTTTGGCTCGCGCTGTGTAGGTGAGCTGTATTGATCTCAAACAGTATCAAGGGGGCATTATCTTCTAAAAACAATTAGCATACGCCTTTAGCTAACCTTACAGTCGAAACAAAGCCAATAGTGGAGGTTTATCCAGAGAGATGCATGACCTTGTATTGAAGCCAGACGTGCCATGACATGTTTAGGTAAACTCATAACTCCTGCATATGATGAAGCGACTCTGTCCCCAGGTTCCATAACTGCAGGACTGTTATGCATATCTCTAGCTCCTTTGTGCCAAAAGATCAATGCGGACCTTGATGAAGGTGCGCTCAATGGATTTCTTTGCTGTCATCTTCATCAAAGAATTCATCTCTCTTGGTGTAATGATGCTTAACCTAAAGTTCTTATCTTCGGTACCTTAATTTCTGTCTGGCCATTACAGGCAGGCGGTTACTTAATAAAATGCAAATGGATGAAGAGAGGAGTATAAATCATCTCCCTCTTGTTCCACATAGAATGATTATTATGCCTTCCTCATCATTATCAAGGAGCGCACACTGGAAATGTCCTTTCAATTGGAATATTTTCTCTGCTTCAGGTGAACTTGACTCTTTTTTTTTTTCAGTACAATGTGTCTAAAGTTGTCTAATTGGATGTTTTAAGAAACTTAGAAAGAACTGTAGGTTCATCTAGAGTTGATGGATATGTGGATTCAAGGCCTTTCTTAAGCTACCTGAACAGATTGTGCCAGAAATCACTGTTTTGACAGAGAGGGCTAAGAATGGGAAGAATCAGATTAGAATACAATTAGTTGAACAAAAAAGAAAAAAAATGTGGGAACACTCTGACCTTTATTTTTTTTATTTAATTTGTTAAACTGGTGAATATTCAGTGAAACTACAATACAATTCAGTTATCAAACTAAAGGAAGGTCTATTCCAGTACAACTCACAATGTGCTCAGTTGTGGTAAACCTAAATAAATGTATTGTATCTTTGCAGAAAACATAAGGAAATATAAAAAGCAAAAAAAGCAGACATTCTGTTTTAGAGGTCAACTCAATATTTTTTTTCTCTGTGTAACCATGCATTTGGCAGACAAAGTTTGTCCCTTTAGCTCGATCTGTTCTTCATTTTTAATCATTTACACCTTTTAGATATGAAATATTACTACACATATTACTACATTAATAGGTTAATGTAAGACATTTTTAGAGGGTCACAATACACCAAAACACATTTTTGAGATGTTGACAGTCATGTATGTGTCCCTTTCTGCTAAAAACACTATTAGGACACAAATATTTCACAATAAAGTGAAAATTGGTTGTTCTTGCATAATTTAAAGCAAATTCGTTCTTCCAGGTTGAAACAATTTTAAAAGCTACGTCACGACCATGAGATCAGTGTAAATTCCAGCATGGAGACTGGATGTCTTTACTGGCAGGTACAACGTGACGTCTTTGAGTTTTTATGATTAATAATAAGATAAGATTTGATTCAAACCAATCAACGCACTCTATTGTGAATGAGGTGCAACTTCATTAATATACATGTAATAGCTTCAAAGACTGTTTTTATCTTTTACAATGATCAGATGGAAGAGAGACGCCACATTGTGTTGCCAACCGTAATTAAAACAAGCAGAAGAAAAATAATTGTTTGGAGACATAGTTCATCAGTGTTGCGTTTATAAATGTGCTGCAACGAAGGTTTTGTTTTCATTTCCCTGCTATGAGAGCGCAGCTTGTGGACTCATATGTGGATTACAGTGGTCTGCTAACATTCAACAAAAATATGTTTGTAAGGAACACTTTTAAAACAAGAGCTTTTTGCATCTGCAAATGGTGAAATCCAGACTTGCCACTCATTTTCTTTTTAAAAAGACACGTTTCAGTTTGTGTTGATTGTTCTGTTTCTACAGACATTTTAGTAAGTGTGTGATCAATGTTCTTTGTTTGTTCATTCAGATGGCAAAGTTAGTTAGTATTGTCAGCAGTACTCTTTCAGTTTTTTAAAAAAGTTTACAGTATGTTAATATCACTACAATATTATAGACTGAAAAATCTGCTGTAATTGCTATTCTCCAAATGTAAACGTGTTAATATGTAAACACCTTAATCAAACTATTACCATCGTGTAGGTTTTTTGCTACATTTTGTAACAGGATACTCTGTACAAACAGCTATCTGACACTATTCTATGCACCTAACGGTTGCATCTAAGTTACCGAGAAATTTGGAGGTTTTTTTTTTTCTCTCATACGGCATGCTGTATCAAATTCCATTAAAACAATACTCCCGCAGTTCATAGCATCCAATAGGGGCAATGTTCCTGAATCAAAGTAAAAGTGCCAAACTGCATTTAATGTCAACAAATTATGAATGAAACACTCGAAATTACATGAAACTCTGGAGAAAATGTGGATAGCATGGTGACCCGATGATGTTAATTGAATTATGTGCTACTGTATAATATGTAAAATGGGATCATAAAAGGAACATTCAAAATGAAACTCATGTAAACACCTTTATCATATTATTGTATTAATCACATTAAGGCAAATATTTTGATTACTGATGTCCTTGTAAACGTAGTTGCTGTCAATTCTCCTACATATGTGTTGCTGGTGTGAAATTCAGCGCGTGCACATACTGAAACTCCCCTTTTCATGCAAACCCTTCTGTCTTTTGCCACTGGTCACTCCCACCTAAACAAAGCTGGACTTTCCTGACTTTTTTCAAACTAGAGGTGTGAAAACACCCTGCTGAGACAGGGGGGTTTCATGGCCCTTTAAAGAAAATATTACGACCCCAAAATCTTAAACGATGATACATTGCTGTAGTTGTTGAAGCAATGTAAAAATAAATTATCTAAACCAGTATTTTCGAGGATTTTAGAAACAATGTAAAATGAAGATACATGCACTTTTCCGGATCTAAAGGCAAAAAATCAGCTGAAAGTCTGATGCAATAGCATGCTGGGTGAACAGCCGGTTAAGTGCTCCCCTGAGGTAAATTGTAAGGCTTCATATTCTACTTGTGTCTGTCAGGTATTGCCGTGATTTGGTTTTCTGTCGGTAATCCCATCCTGTGCTGCTATCAAAACCCCAGCTGCCTGCATGTTGGAGCCCCCTTCCTGATATCATCCAATGAACCATATCAATACCAATACAAAATTACCAATGACAGGTGTCTCCTCCAGGAGCTTATATTACCACAGGCAAAATTACTGCATCGCAAGAAGGCTGCCAATTATTTATTTATTATTATTTTTGACATGTTTCAGTTAGTTTTTGGGCTTGGAAAGTGTAGCAGTTGAAGCTCTCAATAGTTCAAATTGGTGTGTTTCTAAGCTTTCATTAGTCCTAGGGTACAGACCCCCATTAATAAAGTATCCCCATATTTTGATATTCTCTTTGATTATGGACCGGTTGAAATTAACACTCATCAACCCAGCCAAATGTGGAGTAACAACACGCTAGCCAATTTGGTTAGTTATGATTCATAAATTATGTTCCAATGCTTGGCGTGTAATTGCTATCGGAGAACTTTGCTATAGGGAGTCGCAAAACTTCAGCAAAACAAATTCTAAAGTGGGTCGCACAATGTGAGTGAGATGCCACATCATTAAAACCAAACATAATATAGAATAAAATACATCCTCCTTACTCTTTCCATTCGCATAGTTTTTGGAAATACTTTAATTCAAACTCATTAACAGTGCTTTGTTCATTCTTTAAATGAACTTTTGTCTTTTTGTATGACATGATTGCTGGATTATTTTCAGTGGAAATTAATCTCAGCTAATTTAAACTCCTTTCCTTAACATTATTATTTATTTGTTCAGTTTTGAAAGAAAATTAAATAAATTCAAATTTAGCAAGCTGTAACTGGCCTCTGTTAAAGACAGAAAAGCATTACTCTATCTAAAATAGTAAATCATATTCACTCATATTAACATTGAGCTCTGTTTTAGCTTTGAACTTGTCATTTTCATAGGCATGTTGTGTTAAAAGTTCTAACGAAAGCACCACTACATTTTAGCAGTGCACAGCTTACAAAATGCAGTTTTGGGCAGCACTTCAATTTGATGGTCCCTATTGCTCATTTTGTTGACTAAAAGTTGCATCGCAACTACATGACAATTAAATCTCATTTGAGTATTAGTAGACTGCATGCTTAATATCTGTTGATACTGCTCCTTCAACAGACATTTAACTGACTATAAGAAACTTTGTCACACTTTACAATAAGGTTCATTAGTTAATGTTAATTTATGCATTTACTAACATGAACAAACAATGAACAATACATTTACTACTGTATTTGTTCATGCTAGTTAACGTTAGTTAATTAAAATACGGTAGTTCATTGTTAGTTCATGTAACTCATGGTGCATTAACTAATGTTAACAAGCATGGACTTGGATGTTAATAATGCACTAGTAAATGTTCAATTATGATTAATAAATGCTGTACATGTGTTGTTCATGATTAGTTTATGTTAGTAAATGCATTAACTAATGAACCTTATTGTAAAGTGTTAACAGAAACTTTACAAGAACATGTTAATTTACTCTAATCCCAACCCCAACCTATCAGTCTACTTATAATCTATTGAGAATTAGTCTGTATGTAGATGCAATGTAACTTAAATTCAACAAATTGCATTAAAGGGACCATCAAAATAAAGTGATAGCCAGTTTTGTCAGTATTGTTTTTCAATTTCAAAGTTATTCCATGTAAGCGGCAATTTACAAAATTTGTTTGACAGCCAATAAACAAACCTGCTTAAATCCTGTTTTTTTTTTTTTTTTTTTTGAATCAGATGGCTGAAAATCAGAAAATACAGTAAAGTTATAGTTTACATTAATATTACAATATTATTTACCTATTATGATCATCTGGATCATTACCTGGATCATCTCCACTAATATCCATGCATAATATCCGTGTGAGACAATGGGTCTTTTGGAGTCCTGAAGTCAAACTGGGTTCACCAGCAAAATAAATAAAAATAATAATGGCAATACTCACAGAGCTGTTAATGGAAAGTGATGATTTATTTACAGTGTGTGAGAGGTGCTTAAAAGTCCCAATACAAACAACAAAGCTATTTAAATAGTAACAAACAAAACACTATACAAAAACACATCAACAGCTATATTAATATATATACTGTCAGGTTTGTTTGAATTAAATTGCATGCTCGCTCGCCAGGTAAACTGAAGATAGATATTGGTTTGAGGCTCTGCATTATAGTCCATGCACCACACAATTTGGATTTTACCAATGCCAAAAAAAAAAAAAAAAAACTGTAAGGTAAAAAGGAAAATTATAACATCCCATAATTATATTTCTATTTTGTGATCAATCAAATTAATTTATGCAAAAATAATCCAAATAAACACATTACAACACAAACACACAAAAATATCACCCCAACATGGGTGCTATATAGCCGTTATATAGGTTGTTTTCAATCACGTTTTTCTGGTGAAGCATGAAATTCAGATGGAGTGCAGGAAGTTAAAAACTGAATGGGAGACTTAGAGGAAAGTCTATATTTTTGCAATTTATACCATATTTCAAACGAGATATGAATAGAAAATAACCATAAATGTTGGGCATGATCCTTATTTCATGAAGAGAGCAGAGTTTTCTACTAAACTCACATATATTTGCCTGTCATTGAGGCGGTATATGCTGTATAAGATTTTATGTTAAAAGATAGTAACTATAGTAATAAACAAAATATTCAATAGGCATCAGATTTTATAATTATACACCATCCAAATACACCACAGTTTACACTAACGTTATTTATTACAATTAATCAGTTAACTATATTACAGTATTCTGCAGCAGTCATTAACAGAGAATTGTACACATTATGCACTTTACTATGTGGTTCAAAAACATGTTTATTATAAAGTACTAGCTTTTCCCCAAGCAGATATCTTCCAGACATCACAAATTTATTATTTATTTTTGTAAGGGGGAATGAACTTAATGAACTTACCATCAACAAGCGTCCACCAATGCTTCACATATGAACGTTAATTTTATGGTTGTTTATTCTGCCGAAACGTCAGTAAAGACTTTGATTCTTGCAAAACAAGATGGAGATTTCATTCTGGATTTTGTATAAGTGTGTTGGTGTTTGTATACAATTTTTATGTAACACATTAACATATTTATACGCATAGAAAGACCTATATAATTAATGTTTATATATATATATATATATATATATATATATATATATATATATATATATATATATATATATATATATATATATATATATATATATATAAATTATCACATTCAAAAAAGTTTGTACACATGGATGTATTGAATGTATGTTTATTACATGCCACCTTTCTTCTGTTTTTCAGCCAGTTTCTTGAACTTTCCCCCCCCTTTATGAGCAAAAACTTTTGCAAGTCTATAAAAGCTGTTTTTGGCATATTTAAACAATTATAAACAACATAAAACAGAAACATTTTGATGTTCTGATAGTGTTTCTATGTAGAAGAATCAATCCCCCCCCACCCTCACCCCCCTCTCCATCTGAATTTTGCTCGTCATCAATGACGTCATGTGAAAACAACCTATTCGCTTGTTAAGTGTGACGTCATGCGAAGTGGCTTCCGGGTCCAAGCGCTCTATTCAACTGAATGGGGAGACTCATGAAATGGTAATAATAAACGTTTACAAAACGATTTAAGACTTTCGAAAATCACTATCGCAATATATATGTCCATGCCTAATATGCGATGGCCAGAAAGTGATTAATTTTTTTATAAATTGTAAAATTTTTGGTATTTGTTATGCAGCAAGCCCAAAGATTGTTGTGTACACTGTGATTTTATATAAAATTAACTTTAATGTGTGATAGTAATAACACGTGATCATAAACAAATGATTTCTCCACTAAAATGAGTGGCGGCTTGCACCCGGAAACAGTATTACACACGTCACCACTTAACAAGGGGATACTGCACGTGGTGCTTCTTAGCCAACTGGGGGTTAAATACAACTACAAACATTAAACATAAGTTGTGTTCAGCGTGTGTTACTGTCGGGAGATGGTAATGGCATAGATATGCTTGCGTGAATAGGAAACCAGCATGCTAATGGTGTGTGTATTTACCCACATCGCCTCAGCTTGGATTCCAGAAGAATTGAGGTGTTGGGTGCATGTGTATGTTACTGAAGACAGAGACAAGCAATCATCAGTAATATCATACTAGGACACAGCTGTATTTTACTGACTCGTGCCCCAGTAAAAAAGGGCCTGCTGATGCCACTGGTTTAAATCCCAGAAGAGGTGATCCATATCCTTGTGAGCTACTGAGCTTCACAGTCCCTCCTCTGTCCCATTTAACCTCCGGCTGCTCCAGGTGTGAACTGTGAGGCATGTTAAATGAAAAAATGGCTGCTAAGTGACAAATACATGATTAAATGGCTAAACGCAATTAACTTTGCATCAGTTTACACAATTTATGCGTCAATCGATGTTTTGACAGCTTTTCAACGTAGCTCAATAGACTGCTGTGAGTTGGCAGGTTAAGAAACCCACGTGATACAGATCAGCCATTGTGTCAAATAATCTTTAAGAGGTTAAATAATGTCTTGCTCAGCGTTGAGAATTAAATCTGAAATGTGAAGCACTTTAAGGTACAGTTGCCAGTGGCTCAGTCTGCCTACCTACGCAAAAATTCCGGATTAAGTATTTATAACCTGTTATGGTGCTCAGATGGGTGCATTTAAAATTTAATTGTTGTAAACAATGTTACTGTGCAATCCGACGTAACAAACTCTTATATAATTTGCTTGTCATATAGTAGATTCAGTTTTTATGAGTTTGAAGTTTGTGGTAGACTGCTATTCTGTAGATTGGTGGGTTGTGTTTTTACATCTTTCTGGGTCAGTTTTAGCAGATGCCAGGTGCTGTGTCTGGGTGCAATAGGCATAAGATTAAAGCGACACCGCCGCTAACCTGTCATGAGACTGGGTACTCTGCCCTTTACGCTTCGCTTCCTCTGTGCACTGCTATCAACACATCAAATGGGTCTTCAACCTGCTGCAGTAGATTTAGCGCAAAACTCACTCGCCACACAGTCCCCTTAGCAAAAGATCCACCGTCCTGAGACTTTACCAGTTTGGTATTAGTATTATTTATTTAATTAGATGGTTTGCGGTCCAAAAATTATTGCTTTGTTATAAGGTCATTTAAAAAGGCAGAGGGCAAACAAGTTAGAATCCCACCAGCAATAAATCTGCCAATCTATTGAAAGATGCTTGTATTTAAGGATGTTCCAATTGTTTCTGAAAAAATAGAGATGAGGTGAGCTCTTCATCCCTTTTCTTGACATATAACCTCTCATAAGGAGATGCTTATGGCATATCAAGCTTTGGCATAAAATATAGTTATTAAAAATGTGGAACTACATGTCATTTCTTAATTTATTAAATGATTTGATTTCAAATAAATACTTATTCTGCAATATTACATAGTGTCAACCAGAAAATGAGAGTAAATAAATTTAAAGTGGTATATAAAATTGCATTTCAAATGTTCTTTTATATTCAACTATTTATCAATAAATAAATCTTGAATTTTTTAAAAGGTTTTAGCTTGAGCTTTAACCCTGTAAAACCTTAAATATAAAAAATAGGCAGACAAATTCTTATTTTATTAAACCATCTAGCAAAATCAAAATAATATATAAATAAATAAATAAATAAATAAATAAAATGCCATATACATGTTTTTTATGATATTATTTTGTATCACATTTGATACATCAGGCGGTTGTGCAACCTTTTGCTCAAAACAATGTTCATTTTAATCACAAAAAAATAAAAAATGTAACTTTTTGACAGCAGGGAAATATTAGGAAGTTTTTCTCTTTATTTATTTTTTTACCTGAAATACTTTATAGACTTAATATAACTTATAGACGTAATAGCAGTTTCAGTCCTTGTTCAGGCAAAGATTCACTTTACACTTAAACATTACACAGAAGTTTGAAATGATTGCTGGAGCAGTGCTTTTAGCTTCTGTCAGGTTTCTCCATGTTGGAAAATGATCAGTTTCAGTGCCTTCTAAAATAAAAAGGAACACTACAGCTTGACTTTTTTTAAGGTGCAATTATTGTAAAATACCCACAATGCATTTTAAGATAGCATTTCAGTCACTAATTGGATTAAATCATCCAAATACTGTGTGTTTGCATTGTAGTAGGTATAATATAGATTACATTACAAAAATGTGACATAATTGTTCAGGAATAAAGCACCCTTTATACCTGATGTATTACATTTGATGCATGCATTTTCAACACAATTTATTTGTAACATAAATAATTAAGTAAGTAATTATGCATTGTTTCAATCAAGAAAACAATCAAATTGAATCAAATTGGTAACTATAAAAATTGTATTCTTACTAAAACATCCTGACATTAGCAAATAGTTTCCAGCCAAAAAGCATGCGAGTAATTCAATGAGAGCAGCCATTTTTAAAAAGTAAAAAAGCCCTTCCACTTCCTGTCAAGAAAATCCACAAGAGGGCAAATTGCAAGTATCAAATTATGTACAAAAGATTTTCAAGCCAAAAATTGATCAGGCTGATATTATATAGGTCTTAGAAACTTGTGTATCAAATACGATATGTTTACAGGGTTAAATCTGCATTTAATATTTCTGATTGATCACGTGACACTAACAGCTAATGGCGTCTGAAAGTTTACAAAACAAACTAAAATCACCACATAAATTAAGGATAAGGTTTAAAAACTTACTTATTCATTGATTAATTTTCCTTCAGCTTAGTCTCTTTTTCAGAGGTCGCCTCAGCGGAAAAAAGAAATGCCATTCCGACTTATGTTTTACGCAGTAGATACCCTTCCATATGCAACCCAGCACTGGGAAACACCCATACACACTTATACACTAAGGCCAATTTGTTATATTTAATTAACTTATTGCGCATGTCTTTAAATTGTGGGAGCACCTGGAGGAAACCCATGCGAATACAGAGAAAACATGCAAACTCCACACAGTTCATTCCGTTGTGATGACCCTAGATTAATAAAGGGACTAAGTCAAAAAGAATGAATCAATGAATAAATGAATGAATGGATATTGTATTAATACTTGTAATGGATTTTATGCACGTTTCAACACATTTGCCAACTTTTTATAGAGAAAGGCATTCAAATATTTTCTTTATAAGGGACCTCTACATGAGTCAGTCAGAGATGTGAAGTTGGGAGATCCTGATTTTCAATGAAATACAGCATTAGTCTCTGCTGTGAAACTTGTGCGAACATGACAGGGCAGACAGAGTGAGAAAAACTGTAGGCAGCAAAACAAGACCTGGACATTCATCATGTCACACAGTTGTTTAGATGCAACTACGACGGGCTTTATTGCCAGCCAAACACAATGCTATCTGTTAGCTAGGATACCACAGGGGATCCAGGGAAGGGCAGTTATTTTGTATGTTCTGACAGCTGAGGTAAATGACTCCATTACTACGCCTAACACCAGGTGTACAGCACAGAACAGCTTGACCCAGTCTACTATACTGACACCATCTCCATCTACATAATATTCACTCTAAGAAAAAAAAAAAAAAAAGTTAGAGGAAAAAATTTTAATCAGGTATTGCTGTACATAAAGCAGCATGTTGGAATTGCTGCCTAAGACCAGATACTGAAGCTAAGCAGGGTTGAGCCTAGTTAGTACATGGATGGTTGATCACATGGAAAAACTAGGTTGCTGTTGGAAGTGGTGTAAGTGAGGCCAGGAGGGGGCGCTCAACCTGCGGTCTGTGCGAGTCCTCATGCCCTAGTATAGTGAAAGGGACACTATATTGTCAGTGAGGGCTGTCTTTCAGATGAGAGGTTAAACTGAGGTTCTGACTCTGTGATTATTTAAAATCCCACAGCACTTTTTTTAAAGAGGGTATAATACTGGTGTCCTGGCCAAATTCTATTGGCCCTTATCCATCATGGCCTCCCAATCATCCCCATCCACCGAATTGTCTCTATCACTGTCTCTCCTCTCCACCAATAGCTGGTGTGTTATGAGCTCACTGGCGCTGTTGTCCTGGGGCTGCCGTTGCATCATCCAGGTGGATGCTGCACAATGGTGGTGGTGTGGAGAGACCCCTTTCCCTCATTATTGTATAGTGCTTTGGTTGTATGTCAATACACGATAAATGCACTATATAAAAACATATTGCATTACATTATAATACATTGCAAGTTATTGGCCACTATTAAAACATGCTCATTAATTTGCTCATTTGTTATGATATTTAGTTGGCAATGTTTATTTTTGTGATTTTCACTTTTACTATTAATCAATACTAACTTAAAGTTCTTTATTCAGTGTTTTATATTTCATTTAAGTAGACAAATTAATGTAGAATTCTAATTTATATTTAACGAGAAAGACTCATCTGTAGCATTTAATTGTTGGCTTATTGGATGGAGGGAATGGACAATAGACAAAATTACAGACAGATTGACTGACAAATGAACAAACAGACATTCTGATACAGTACATGCAGGTTAAAAAAATCTGGGTGTTTCTCAATCAGACCCTGATAAAGGAGTCAGTCTCAGGGCTGTCTCAACTGCTAAATTCTTCCAGGGCACCGAAGAGGTTAGTTCTTTTAAAAATCCCTAAGTTCAATATGAAATCAGTAACCTTACCACAATGGTCTCAAACTCAATAGAAGGCCACAGTTCTGCATAGATCCAACCAGCTCCAACTCACACCTGCCCAATAGTCTCTAGTAGGCTTGAACACCTTGATTAATCAGATCAGCTATGGTTGTTTAGGGTTGGAGCAAAACTGCAGAGCTGCGACCCTCTAGGAACTATGAACTTGAACCAGCGACCTTCCTGCTGTGAGGCTAACCACTGAGCCACCGTGCCGCTTCTATAATGACAAATGAGAGATGGTTTTTAAAAATGAAACATAATTAGTTGGATACTGAACAATCATGCAAACATTTATAACCAACTAATTAATGAATAAAGTGTGTGCCTGTATTAGGGCTGCAACAAAGAATTGGTTGAGAAAATCAACTGATTTTTGGTGCGGTGTCTGGCACTGAGCAGAGCTCACAGTAAGGGACCGTTGGAAAAGTGCTTCTTCTTTTTTTTTTTCTTTTCAAAAACAAAATCAACTTAACCCGCCGAGAAAGACGTGTCATATTATCACAATTATGCAGCGATTTAACCGCCTAATGCTTAATTTATGTTTTAAACATGTAAATACAAACACATACTAATAAAACAGAACATTTAGAGTTTGCAAAACACACAAGGAAATCGAACAATCCATTCAAATATAATTTGCCGAAGTGTTTTATTCATATCAGATACACATTACAGAAAGTGGCTATAAAGTTGAATTTACTCTTCTCTAAGTTTACCAGCCACTTACTTGCATGTATTTGGGGAGTTACTGGTGAATTTACATGTTGAATTCTGCGTGTTCTGTTTTTCATGAATGAGGCAAACGTGCGGCTGCAAGTAAACATGGCCACAACCATCTCACGTTATAGATCATGATTACCCACACGTTTACGCATGAACTAGTACAACTTCTGTTGAAGATTATATCTCATTAAGATTATTTTTCTTACCCAATTCACAAATAATTTAGCTTGTTTTCAGTAAACAATCACTTAATTTTGAGTTGTTGTTTTTTTTCTTCAGAAAACAAGGCATATTTTCTTATGCCATTTCATGTGTCTAGTATGTATCATTCATTTATTCATTCATTTTCTTTTCGGCTTATACACATATTTAGAGATTTGGATTGAAAACAGGACAAAACTACTTAGTTTTTATTTTATTATTATTATTACTCTTATTATTGTTATAACAGGTCAGGGATGAGCTTTTTTGAGTAAAAGGTTAGAAATTAATGCTTTTTTTTATCTGATTAAATGATTCATTGAAAAAAAAAAATAATTGACAGATTAATCGATTATTAAAATAATTGTTAGTTGCAGCCCTAGCTGGTATATGATACAATCAAGTAATTTATCTATAATGGGTAAAAATATCAATGAAAAAAATATATACATTTACAATTTTATGTTGTACAATGTTGTACACTCATGTTGCACTTAGTGTCCCAATGAGCATTGAACTATTGTCCATGCTGTTCTCACCAGTGCCTGAATTTGTGTACACAACATAGTTCCCCAGCTTGTGAATGTGTGAGCTGATTGAGATGCATCCCTATACAGACAGACAGATCTGCTGTTTTCATGAAAGATGCTGTGAGACTCGCACAAACCCCAGCCAAGCATCAGCTGGTCTTCTGTCTCATCCAATCACATTTCATTATTAGATGTTTGTTTTACTTACCTTCCTATCAGGACATTGGTGAAGCCTCATCAAACACACTCCCAGTGGCTTGTTTTACCTCAGCTGTCATGAATTTAAACAAATTGACAAACATAATTTCAATTGTATGCGTTTGGTTTGGTGTAATCTCAGAACTGCAGGGAAGCTCCACATCCTTAATGAATATTACAGAGGCTCTTCTGTCCCGCCAGGAGAAGCAGCAGTGAGAGAAGAGCTGTTGTATATGCAGCCTGACCTTTGTCTGCCAGTGCCTGCTGAGGTTAGCCTGGTGTCAGAATGAAGCCTGACATGCCTGCCTCTAGGGGGTCGAGACTCACTCCCGGGGATGTTTAGCACCATGGTGTTGGAAATGGAGCTTAAAGGCCACAACCCCTGGAAAAGGCCTTCTATCCGCCTTTCCCTGGTGTTTATTGACGTTATATCGCTAAATTAGCATAAGCAGCGGTTCACAGCACTGTCGTTTAGTATCACGAGAGGTCTGTATCGCTAATGTGTCACACGCTCGGGAGGATCAGAGATATATATAAGCCTTGGAGATGTACAAGGGCAGAGGGCAAACCAGCCAGAACCCCATCGACCATCATTCCGTCAACCGATCAGCCCGACGTATTTAAGGATGTTCTAATTGTTTCTGAAAAATCGACATGAGGCAATGTTTGCATGTCTTTCCTGACATGTAACCTTACATCTCGCATAACGAGGAAATGCTTAGGGCTTATTAAGCATCAGCATAAAATGTAATTAAAAATGTAATATCTGATAAAAGTGGGTTCAGTCTTTTTTATTTCATACTTGAGAAGGTGCTATATAATTAAAGCCTTTTTCATTTGTTCTGCTCCTATTTTTCCAACATGTACAACTATTCATTACTCATACTTATTATAAATCCTTGGAAGTAGAGTACTGTGTGTTGTTGATCCATTTCTCCTGCACTTCAGAGGAGATTCAAAGGATTATACAGTCAGAAACCCAGAGCAAATTGCTGTTTGCCTTTAAACCTTTCTAGAGTATTGGGGAATATAAATGCTACCTGTGAAATGCTACTCTGTGGCTATTAATTAGAATGATTAAATGTGTTCATGTAAATGTAATACATTTGTTCTGTCATTCATTCATGTTTACTACCTGACAACAGTCTTGTCGCCTATCCAAGTTTTAGGAACAACAAATAATAATTTGACTTCTAGTTGATAATTTGATATCAGAATTGGCTTATCTAAAAGTCAAAGGCCTCTAGATTACACGTATTATACCAAAATAAAATACGATCATGCCTTGATTCTTAATTTTTGATTTAAGAAAGTAAGATTTGACTTTTCTCAGCCAAAAGTCTTGTCACTTCACAGAAATAATGCATTGTATAGA
Source organism: Danio rerio (assembly GCF_052040795.2). Lineage (NCBI taxonomy): Eukaryota > Metazoa > Chordata > Actinopteri > Cypriniformes > Danionidae > Danio > Danio rerio. The sequence continues at coordinate 23,674,139 of NC_141032.1, forward strand.
ATATAAAATCATGGTGTAGTGGAAAAAGAATGAATGTTGTGTATGACTCCTATGAGCTTGGACGACTGCATTCATACAAAATTGCAGTTACTCAAATACCTTATAATAAAGTCATCTGGAATGGCAAAGAAAGTGTTCTTGCAGGACTCCCAGTGTTCATTAAGATTCTTTGGATTCATCTTCAATGCCACCTCCTCCATTTTACCAAGACATACACAATAATATTCATTTCTGGTGACTAGGCTGGCCAATCCTGTAGCACCTTGACCTTCTTTGCTTTCGGGAGCTTTGGCGGTGGAGGCAGAAGTATGAGAAGGAGGACTATCCTGCTGAAGATTTTGCCTAACCCTGTGGTTTGTGATGTAATGGTCAGCACAAATATCTTGAAACCTCAGGCTGTTGATGTTGCCATCCACTCTGCAGATCTTGGCACCAATCTGAATGTGACCCCAAACCATGATTTTCCTTCACCAAACTTGACTGACTTCCTTCAGAATCTTGGGTTCATGCGAGTTCCAATAGGTTTTCTGCAGTATATGTAATGATTGGGATGCAGTTAAACGTTAAAAAGATTAAACGTTAAAGATGATTCATCTGAAAAATCTACCGACTGCCACTTTTCCAAATGAATAACCAGAAGTCAGGTTACTATTTGTTGTTTTTACGACTGAGATTGATGAGGAGACTTTTGTTAGATAGGGTGTCCTAATTGAATTAATTTAATTGAAAGTTAATTTAGCTTACCATCACATGAATAACAAAACCATAAACTGAAAATACTGTAAAACAAAAGATCATTAAAAAAATAAAAATAACATACAGTTGAAGTCAAAATTAAGATTTAATAAGATTTATTAAATAAAATATTAAATATAAATAAGATTTTTTTTTTGGTAACACTATAATAACTACACGCTATAAATCATTTATTAAGCATTAGCAAATAGTGAATTCATTATCTGTTAAGCCTTAACTCTACAATAATAAGCGTTAGTAAGCAGTTTATAACTGCAGCTACAAATGCTCTATTCTTGACTTGCAAACATATTTAAAATTTGCTTAATAATTGTATTTTCATTCTTTGTTAATGATTAATTTTTCATTACTTAATTTAGTATCGCATTATTTACAAACCATTTGTATTTAAGAGTAGTTGAGGGTTTTTAGAATCATTCAGAATGAGTTTAAAAAAAGATTAATAAACTATTGAACTCAACGTTTATATGTCTTATTATTCAGACATATATTAATGGTTACTATGTATGTTAATAAATGCTTTAACTCAACTCCATCCAGTTTTGTGACCCAATCTAAAGTGAGGACTATTTATGCTTTATGAATCCTTTATAAATGACAAATAAAGGCTCAGTTTAATTCTAAACAGGAAAAATGACATTATTTATTCCTATTCATTTAAAGATATGAAACTGTACTTTAAATGAAAAATAAATATTTGCAACCTAATCTAAAATAAAATCACTGTAGAGTTTAAACATTGCATCTTATTATATTGTTAAATTATTATATTGTTGTTGTTGTTGTTTTGCAGCAATGTTTAAACTTTACATTGATTTCACTTTTTAGATAAGTTTGTTGATTATTGTTCATTTGATTCTGAGCATTTATTTGTAATTTATAAGGGATTTATAAAGCATAAATAGTCCTCACTTTAGATTAGGTCACAAAACTGCATGAAGTTGAGTTAATAAAGCATTTATTAACATATTAGTTAACTATTAGTATATGCCTGAATAATAAGATATATAAATGTTGATTTCAATAGTTTATTAATCATTTACTAACTCATTCTGAATGATCCTAAAAAGCCTCAACTACTCTTAAATACAAATGGTTTGTAAATAATACAATACTTAATTTAGTAATGAAAAATAAATCATTAAGTATGAAAATACAATTATTAAGCATATTATAAATGTCGTTATAAGTCAAGAATAGAGCATTTGTAGCTGCAGTTATAAACTGCTCACTAACGTTTATTAATGTAGAGTTAATGCCAAATAATGAAATCACTAGATGCTAATGCTTAGTAAATGATTCATAGTCTGTAGTTATTATAAAGTGTTACCAATTTTTTTCAACACATTTCTAACCATAATAGTTTTATCAACTCATTTCAAATAACTGATTTATTTTATCTTTACCATGACAACAGTAAATAATATTTTACTTGATAATTACACAGACCTTAAAATGTTAAAAACCGCTTTAATTCTAACTGAAATAAAACAAATAAGACTTTCTCCAGAAGAAAAAATATCATCAGACATACTGTGAAAATTTCATAGCTCTGTTGAACATAATTTGGGAAATATTTAAAAAAAGAAGAAAATTTGATAGGGGAAATAATTCTATCTTCAACTGTATATTCCCTGACAATCGCAAGCCCTCAGCAGAGCAAACAGCATCATTACCTTGACAGGAACAACTGAAATAATCTTGCTTTTTAAAACGGCGTCTGACAATTTCCATAATTTCAATTACATCAAATACCATAGTGTGGTCTGACCGAGATTGATGTAGTATAATTATACAGCACTCCTCTTCAAAGCAGTGCCCTTAACATCAATAAAAAGCCATCACAGTCTGATGAGGTAAATGGCTCTGCCTTGCAGTAAATTGTGGCCTTTACCTGCTTCTACCGATTTTCTTCAGCTTTATTGTTTGATATAATTAAAATGTAAACCAGCTCCTTCCATGGGTGGTTTCTCAAGCGATGTTCAATCACTCTTTATTGCATTGGGCCTTGGCTGTACAAAAGATTCTCGGAGGAATGCAGGGAAGATTGAATGGGTCGGCAGCTCTAGCTGGGCTATTTCCTCTAATGTGCGGTGGGCTTGAAGGCTATCCAGGAGATTAATATGGCTTCAGTCTTTTTGGAACAGTGACATTTATTCTTCCCCAATGTTTTGGCTGTTTGGAGGCACTTCCTCATTTTCCTGCAGGCCTGTGTTCCTATTTCTTGACTTTCCTTTTTCTTTCTCTTTCACCTCCCGCTCTTTACCTTTTCCATCCGGCTCCTCTCTATCTCATTACCTTTTGGTGTCTCTCTCAGCTTCCCATTTTTAAGTTGGGACGCTTCCAAAATCCTGCCTTTTGCCAATGCACTATGGTACAATCTGTCATTTCTGTCACAGACTCGTTTATTATACATTGTACCTCAAAAGCATAAGAGTGCAATACATGAGCAGAATTTGAGCAGAAGAGCATGGGGTGTTTGGTCTCTTTCAGACAGTTCCTGCATCCAAAGTGATCTGCCGGTGAGGTTTTACTTTTACTGCACAACCTAGCGGCAGAGAGGTTTCACATGAATAAGCCTCTGATTCACATCGTGTATGTACACGGTGTAGAGAATGTTTGTATTTGAGAGGTTGACTTGTTTGTACATCATAACAGCTTTGTTCGGATATATAGGGGTTGACTGGAGTTAGTTTTCATGCTTTTTTACTCTAAAGGTTGGCTCATTTTAAAAGTCATTCTGTTTATTGCCTTTAACTTTTTTGTAAAAACTAAAATAATTCTTACAAAAATGTAAAATTTGTATAATTCTGTTGATGCCTATTGTCGCAAAAAAAGCAAAAACTTGCACTTTAACTGCACATGCTTGGTTGTAACTCATCGGTTGTCTATATTTTACCCAAATTTATATTCATGCCTCCCAATTTTCTTAAAGGGGGCACCTATTTTGAAAATGATCTTTTGTAAGCTGTTTGTACAGAACTGTGTGTATACCTGTAGGTATAGTGTGTCCACAGTTATATTAGATTGATATAAAGACACAGTCTCTTTTTTTTACCCCTGACGTTAAAATAGGATGAAAATCCCTCCCAATTTGAGTCCCATTGCAATGTAACGTAGAAGTGCGGTTTCCTCACCCACCAAATTAATTGACAGCCATGTTTTAACATGTCTCTGAAGTAATCCGTACAGTCATATCAACAAGACAGGACATGCACAAAGCCACTGGTATTAAAAGATCATCAATCATCATCAAATGTGATCAAGAATGAGTTTTACAAGTTTAAAATGTTTTTAAAACAGTCTTTATCATCACAGCTGCAATTCAGTACAATTATAAAAGAAGATGCTTCAATCCTAGTTCGTGGACGTTAAATCAGGTTTATTTTGTACATTAACATATTATCCACATAGCAGTGGGTATTGACATGTATCCTGTCATATTTGCCATGCAAAATCAGTGCAAAGTTAAGCACGCTGTGTGTATGACTGTTGTGTATGCATGAACTTTGTAACGACATTGTGTGTGACTTATCGAAAGGCTTGCGTTAAGTCAACAACAAATACATCAAATAATCATTGGGAAACTTTTTACTGTAGTATTTTTACAAACGTAATGTGAGATCCGCTTCCTTCATTCTGTCACTGTACTGTTCATCTGATGCAGTCGGACACAAGAGGCACACTCTGACAGGCACATAAGAATGGTGGGTGGGGAAAACCAGCATTAAAGTCACATGCAACAAAAACAGCAACAGGATTCTCAGAGCTGAAAACTACAACATTCTAAAAAGTATGACAAATAATCGGATGGGTGTTTTGAGCAGAAATTTTACAGACACATTCTGGAGACACAAAAGACTTATAGTAGATCTTAGAAAATGGGTAAAATAGGCACTATTTAAGTGTGTTGTTTCTGTGTATGAAAGTGAGTTATTACTCCCCAACTTCTTTCCAGAAGAGGATGTAGTGTTTACAACTCCTGTCATCTGGTTGCTTTTCATCTGACATTACAGTTCTTCAACTTTATAAACAGGGTTTGAATTTAACTTTTTGACTCAATCTTCAATTTGAACAATAGATTTAAAGGACATTTTTAACTTCTATTGGTCAAAACAAGAACAATATAAATCACTAGATTACAAAAGTCACAGCTGGGGATGCAATGATTAACCAGTTTCAATTAAATTTGCTTCTAATTCACTGAATCCACACACATGTATGTTTAAACACCATGTGAAAGTGAAGTTTGCATGAAAAGGTCCCCTTTCATGTCATGGCTATAAAAAACATTTATACTATTATTACCTAGGGAAAATGATATGGTTACTTAAACATGCATTGACCTTTATGAGGCAGGTTATCTTAATGCAACCTGTCCACACCAAGAGCAATAACTGTATTTTTACCTTAACCAGTGCATGAGAATGTTTTGTTTATATAAGAGTATAGTCGAGTGCATAGTTTAGTCATGCGCCACTTTGATTGTTCACACAATTTAAAAAGAAAAGGCATTCTGAGTTTCATTTTGATAAAGTGATTCAAATAATGTATCTGTGTCACATTATCACTATAGTTGTGGTTGTAGATTCTACTTTTCCTATAAAATAAGAGTCTATAGCAAACTTTTAAGAGTAAACTTTTAATGAAACAATTAAAGAAATATTGGTGTGCTGTACAAGTATTGGATAACTTGTCCCTTAAAATTACTTTAACTTTTACTATGTATAAATTTTCCCATTATGTATCTACATTATTTCTTATGGAAATATTTAATTATAATTTTATAAATTATGCATTTAATTATAGCTGACTGTTGTCTGAATGTGTGTCAGCAAAGATCTATAGTATTTAGATATTCTCCAAACACCTTTTGACACACATTGGTCATTTTATAGTTTTCCTCTTATTCAGTTAAATTCAGGGTGTCCTCAAGGTCTTAAAATGTATTTCAATAATATATATAATACTAATACAATATTATAATATGATAAGTTAATTTAGAGAAATTTAAGGCCTTTAAAAAGTATTTAAAAGTCTTATGTTCTATATTATAAGATATAAAATTTTGTAACAGCAAGCTAAAGTTTGCCTGAATTTAATCTG